>NW_027263117.1:0-158818 GCF_902827115.2 Pseudochaenichthys georgianus
AGAACTCTTTAAAGTAGAGACACCACATACTGATATACACCTGAACATCAGCAGGAGAGAACTCTTTAAAGTAGAGACACTACATACTGATATACACCTGAACATCAGCAGGAGAGAACTCTTTAAAGTAGAGACACTACATACTGATATACACCTGAACATCAGCAGGAGAGGACTCTTTAAGGTAGAGACACTACATACTGATATACACCTGAACATCAGCAGGAGAGGACTCTTTAAGGTAGAGACACTACATACTGATATACACCTGAACATCAGCAGGAGAGGACTCTTTAAAGTAGAGACACTACATACTGATATACACCTGAACATCAGCAGGAGAGAACTCTTTAAAGTAGAGACACCACATACTAATATGAACCTGACCATCAGCAGGAGATAACTCTTTAAAGTAGAGACACTACATACTGATATACACCTGAACATCAGCTGGAGAGGACTCTTTAAAGTAGAGACACTACATACTGATATACACCTGAACATCAGCAGGAGAGAACTCTTTAAAGTAGAGACACCACATACTAATATGAACCTGACCTGTGTTTTGGTCAGTGATTTGAAAGTGGGGGGGTCGGTGCAGTCTCTGATGTGTTGTGGAAGGGAGTTCCAGAGGGAGGGGGCAGCGATGGAGAAGGCTCTGTCCCCCAGGTGCGGAGCTTGGTTCGTGTGGGGATAGAGAGGAGGTTGGCTTCTGATGAGCGGAGGCTGCGGGAAGGGGTGTGGTGGTGCATCAGGTCGGTGAGGCAGGGGGGGGGGGCTGATTATTGAGAACTTTGTGTGTTATCAGAAGGATTTTGAAGTGTGTTCGTTGACGGACAGGGAGCCGGTGCAGGTTTTGAAGGACGGGGGTGACAATGAGAACAAAACGGCCCCTAAAAAACACGACTCAAATTGTGATTTTTAAGGCCTTTAATTATGGTAATAAATCATGTCTGCTACCATTCTTTCCAGCCTGCAATCAGTTGTGTTTTAAGCACTGTTTCCCGAATGCTTCATTGTTTCCTCTGATTTCTCTTGTTTGCATGTGCATCCTTTTTATATATTCTATGCTCCTCTTTATGACATATTTCTAACTACACTCCAGTGAGCATTATTTATTCACTTTATTCCATTTTGCTTCCCCTCTGTCACGTCTCCCCGCCCTGTCCTCTCCTCCTTGATCTTTAATTCTCTCTTTCTGCATCTAAACTTTCCTGTCTTTCTGTCACCTTCCCTCTCCTTCATCATCTCCCGCCTCTCCCCCCTCATTATCTCTCTCATCTCTTTTGTTCCCCCTCTCTGTTTTCTGTGTCAGTAGAACCCTTATGGTTACACAGATATTCTGACTGTTGGCTGTGCCGTGGGGGTGGGATGCTGTTTCGGCACTCCTCTCGGAGGTAAATCCTGCACACTGCAACGAGGAACTCCTGCACTCAAAACCCATGGATCAATACTGAGACTTTACTTTTGGAGTATCAGCTGTTGAATGTCAGTAGCACAGGGTGTCAATAACAAGTGGATTAAACTGATATAACATGTTCGAAAAATCTATTAAAAAATCCAGGTTTAAAGTCCTTAAAATCCTGTTTTTAAATAGCTTAAAATAGGTTTTTATTTCTTATTAATTGAAAGGTTTATGCAGGTTTAAGTCCCACAAAATCAGTTTTTAAATAACTTTTAAATCTAACTATGACTTAAATATTATATTTACCTTTTTTGAAATAACTTAAACATTTTGTTTTTGATTTAAATGTATTGAAAGTCCAAAAAAAATTTTTTAAATAACTTAAATGTCATTGAAATGCAAAGTTTTATGCCAGATTCAAGTCCTGCTAAACACCACACTATCCATGATAACAATGTATAGAAGAAAGATATATATTTGTATATAATGCAAAGGCACAAAAGTCTACAAAACGATCTTCAAAGTAATCCAACTGTGTATTTATATATTAACTTCATTTTCAATTACAATAGAAGGAAAAGTGAACCGTTAACTATTAATAATTATTTTTTTATATATATTGTTCCATGATTATATTCACTGTGTGTGTGTGTGTGTGTGTGTGTGTGTGTGTGTGTGTGTGTGTGTGTGTGTGTGTGTGTGTGTGTGTGTGTGTGTGTGTGTGTGTGTGTGTGTGTGTGTGTGTGTGTGTGTGTGTGTGTGTGTGTGTGTGTGTGTGTGTGAGTTAATATGCTATAAAGTGTGTATTCAGCCCCTGTGGTTCTCATTGTGTGTATAATTACACCCTGTGTTTGGACTCATTCTGCTTATTTAACTAATTTCTCTCTCTCTCCCTTCCCTGTTTCTCTCACCCTCCTCTTCACCTCCTTCCCTCTTATTTCTCACACCATCCATCCTCATTTCCTCTCCTCTTTAATCTCTCTCTCTCTCTCTCTCTCACCCTCACCAGGGGTGTTGTTCAGTATTGAGGTCACGTCTACCTACTTTGCAGTGAGGAATTACTGGCGGGGATATTTTGCCGCCACATTCAGCGCCTTCATATTCAGAGTGCTCTCTGTGTGGAACAAGGATGCTGGTGAGACACACACACACACACACACACACACACACACACACACACACACACACAGGCTACTGAGCTGGCATTTTTGTGGAAAGTAGCTGAATATGACGGCTTAGTAATATGTGCTTTTTTAGATAAACCAAAGTCATTACCTGCAGCATATTCTCAGTCCAGCAGCGGAAGCACCAGAGCATTAAATACACACGTTTAATCCCTGCACACTTTCTCTGCCTGCATTTCCTTTATTCTTACACTTTATTATAATGTTTTCCAATTTATAGGCGTAACATCTATAACAATGTTATTTACATGTCTTGAAAATTAACATTTAAAACTGTCTTTTTATTAAAAAAAGTTCTTTGCTACATTTTCTTGGTATTCTTCTCAGTCACCATCACAGCTCTCTTCAAAACGAACTTCAGGATGGATTTCCCCTTCGACCTGCAGGAGCTGCCTGCATTCGCAATCATAGGGTGTGTGTGTGTGTGTGTGTGTGTGTGTGTGTGTGTGTGTGTGTGTGTGTGTGTGTGTGTGTGTGTGTGTGTGTGTGTGTGTGTGTGTGTGTGTTGTGGTGCAGTGGGATCAGTAAGAACATATTTGTTTTCATGTTTCAGGATCTCGTGTGGCTTCCTGGGAGCGTTCTTCGTCTACTTGAACAGACAGGTGGTCCTGTTCATGAGGAGACCCACAGCGCTCACACGCTTCCTCACCAGACAGTGAGAACACACACACACACACACACACACACACACACACACACACACACACACACACACACACACACACACACACACACACAAACACACACACTGGCACTGGGCTTTATCCCCACAGTGATTCAGATGGTGCTCCCATGAACAAACCATTTAAATCCACTTCCTGTTAATGCATCTCTCACACACACACACACACACACACACACACACACTCTCTCTCATCAGTCCCAGTACAGCGGGCCGGACAGCAGCGGCTTTAACAACCTTTCAGCCAGTTGTTCACTCGTGTTCAGATTCACTTACCCTCAGAGCCTCAGCAGTCAGGGAACATTAGGCTCCTCCGTTACAGCGAGAGGAGAATCACTGCGGTGCAACACACACGAGACACGAACCTCTGTCAGCATCACTCGGTGTGTTGTTGCCGTCTAAGAACGACCTTCCTGTTAATGACTGATTGGCCGATTAAGCAGCACACGGGCTGTATCCCCTCCTTTATCGACTACCGTTCCTATTTACCCGACGAAACACTCTCCAGTTGGAGCCACCGCTCTTCTTCCCACACAAGCGTTCCTCCGTTTCTTTAAATCTTTGTGTAAGTGGTAAGAAAAACTAAATTCAGTCGCAAGCTGGAGAGCGTTCCCGCCATAAAGTGGGACTGAGATGTGTAAAACAATAAAGAAATCATACTGTAGTAGAACAGTTTGCATGTAAGAGGCGATTTTTATTATATACTCAGACTATTTACATCTACATGTATACGACAGAGTGGACACCGGGCTGTTGGGACGCCGGTGTGTGTCTGCCTATTGCTGGTTACAATTTAGGTGTGTGTGTGTGTGTGTGTGTGCGTGTGCGTGTGTGTGCGCGTGTGTGTCCAGTCGTCTGATCTACCCAGGTGCAGTGACGCTGATCATCGCCACCTTAACGTTCCCCCCTGGATTTGGACAGTTCATGGCTGGAGAGGTTCGACTAAATCAATCTTTGACTTCTTTTTGATGCGTGTTCAAAAAAGGAAGGTTATGGAGGATGTTGAAGCAAAATGAAGGCTGTAACGATAAGAATGTTATGAGGAACTTCGAGGGAGAGTCCACCCATTTGACACATCATAGTAGTTGTGTTGGGTAGTTCTAAGTCTGGACTCATTTGTGGAGAAGCTTTTGAGAAGAAGTCTGATTGAATGCCTCAAGTGTCATCACTTTGTTGAGGCTGAAACTACAAGATTGAAATGACAAAGCTTGGGCAGTAAATATAAAATAAGTTAGAAGAAAAAGGTTTTACGACATCATAAATCTAGGATGATAATGTAGTCGGGTAGTTTTAACCTGTTTTTAAAGGCGGTATTACAGTAAAATAATGTTATCCTCTGAATCGACCAGTTCTATTAGTTGCCTTTAACAAGTTAGTAGCATAATCAATGTTAAAAGCAAACATTTGGTCAAAAATATTGTCATAAATGATTTTCTTTATATCTCAAAGCCCTGGAACAAATGAAGTGTAAAGGTGTGTGTGTGTGTGTGTGTGTGTGTGTGTG
The DNA here is from genome assembly GCF_902827115.2 of Pseudochaenichthys georgianus. Classification (NCBI taxonomy): domain Eukaryota; kingdom Metazoa; phylum Chordata; class Actinopteri; order Perciformes; family Channichthyidae; genus Pseudochaenichthys; species Pseudochaenichthys georgianus. The sequence continues at coordinate 4,776 of NW_027263117.1, forward strand.
TGTGTGTGTGTGTGTGTGTGTGTGTGTGTGTGTGTGTGTGTGTGGTGTGTGTGTGTGTGTGTGTGTGTGTGTGTGTGTGTGTGTGTGTGTGTGTGTGTGTGTCTTCCTGCAGCTGATGCCCAGAGAGTGCATCAACTCCCTGTTTGATAACTTCACCTGGACCAAAATCACAGGATCTGTGAATCCTCCCGGCCTGGGTCGCTCCGCCGCGTGGCTTCATCCTCACGTCAGCGTCTTCGTCATCCTCATCCTCTTCATCATCATGAAGGTACCTCTCCTCTCGTCTACAGCAGGGGTGTCCGAACTTTGTTCTCCGAGGGCCACATACAAAAAATATATGAAGGGTTGGGCCGCTCACTAGAGGTATATCGCCTTATCAGTTAAGTTATAAGTCAGCAAAATCAATCAAATGATGCGTGATACTTGAGAATGCCGTAAGAAACACAACCGCCTACATCACAGCTTTTATTTATTTGGTTAGCAGCTCTTCTTAATACAGAAGCTTCAGATTGATTATAGAAAGAGGAAAGCGAAGGCGTAGATTTCAAGCTTACGAAGTTATTGGGCTTTTTTTTGTATCAAGATTTGTTTGAAAATGTTTCCAACTTTAAAGTATTGAATTTATTTGAAAAGTAGGCACACATGAATACTATGATATATATTTGTATATTTGACAAGCACAAGTTTAATTTGAGGGCCATATTTCATTACACTATTTGAATTAGCTGAGGGCCGTCACCTGTACATGTTGGAGCATCAGAACCCTCTGGTGCTGACCCTGTGTGTGTGTTCAGTTCTGGATGTCCGCCGTTTCCACCACCATGCCCATCCCCTCCGGAGCCTTCATGCCCGTGTTCATATTAGGTAAGAGGATGTTGTAATGTGAGCGCTGTGTCTGCTGCCGAGCTCCAGTTCCACCTGTCTTCACCGCCGTGCCTCATCTCCTCCAGGGGCTGCTTTCGGCCGCCTCGTAGGAGAGATCATGGCCACGCTGTTCCCCAACGGGATCCTGTTTGATGGGATCGTGTACCGCATCCTGCCGGGAGGATACGCCGTCATCGGTCAGTGTATTAAAACCTTAGGCCATAAAAGTTATCGAAGACTTGTGATTTCAATGAATGCTAGATTTTCTAAACATTTCAATTTTGCACCCCATTTGAACATCCTCTAGTCTAGTCTAACACACTATACTGTGTACTTTTTTAACAAGACTTTGGAGGAAGGAGTAAAGCTTTATTTTGATCACATATCCTACCTTTCCCTCCAGGTGCAGCAGCGATGACGGGAGCTGTCACTCACACCGTCTCCACCGCAGTGATCTGCTTCGAGCTGACGGGGCAGATCTCTCACATCCTGCCCATGATGGTGGCCGTCATCCTGGCCAACATGGTGGCTCAGGGTCTGCAGCCGTCACTCTACGACTCCATCATCCAGGTGAAGAAGCTGCCCTACCTGCCTGAGCTGGCCCTCGGGCACACCAGGTAACGCTGAAGACGCCTCCTTTCAAGTGCTTTCACAGGTCACCTACTATGCAAAATCCACTTCTTCATGTCTCTTCTACATCAACATGTGTCCCCTCTTCTTCATGTCTCTTCTACATCAACATGTGTCCTCTTCTTCATGTCTCTTCTACATCAACATGTGTCCTCTCTTCTTCACGTCTCCTCTACATCAACATGTGTCCCCTCTTCTTCACGTCTCTTCTACATCGACATGTGTCCCCTCTTCTTCACGTCTCTTCTACATCGACATGTGTCCCCTCTTCTTCACGTCTCTTCTACATCGACATGTGTCCCCTCTTCTTCACGTCTCTTCTACATCAACATGTGTCATCTCTTCTTCACGTCTCTTCTACATCGACATGTGTCCCCTCTTCTTCACGTCTCTTCTACATCAACATGTGTCCTCTTCTTCATGTCTCTTCTACATCAACATGTGTCATCTCTTCTTCACGTCTCTTCTACATCGACATGTGTCCCCTCTTCTTCACGTCTCTTCTACATCGACATGTGTCCCCTCTTCTTCACGTCTCTTCTACATCGACATGTGTCCCCTCTTCTTCACGTCTCTTCTATATCAACATGTGTCCCCTCTTCTTCATGTCTCTTCGACATCAACATGTGTCCCCTCTTCTTCATGTCTCTTCGACATCAACATGTGTCCCCTCTTCTTCATGTCTCTTCGACATCAACATGTGTCCCCTCTTCTTCATGTCTCTTCGACATCAACATGTGTCCCCTCTTCTTCATGTCTCTTCGACATCAACATGTGTCCCCTCTTCTTCATGTCTCTTCTACATCAACATGTGTCCCCTCTTCTCCATGCCTCTTCTACATCAACATGTGTCCCCTCTTCTCCATGTCTCTTCTACATCAACATGTGTCCCCTCTTCTCCATGTCTCTTCTACATCAACATGTGTCCCCTCTTCTTCATGTCTCTTCTACATCAACATGTGTCCCCTCTTCTCCACATCTCTTCTACATCAACATGTGTCCCCTCTTCTTCACGTCTCTTCTACCTCAACATGTGTCCCCTCTTCTTCACGTCTCTTCTACATCAACATGTGTCCCCTCTTCTCCATGTCTCTTCTACATCAACATGTGTCCCCTCTTCTCCATGTCTCTTCTACATCAACATGTGTCCCCTCTTCTCCATGTCTCTTCTACATCAACATGTGTCCCCTCTTCTCCATGTCTCTTCTACATCAACATGTGTCCCCTCTTCTCCATGTCTCTTCTACATCAACATGTGTCCCCTCTTCTTCATGTCTCTTCTACATCAACATGTGTCCCCTCTTCTCCATGTCTCTTCTACATCAACATGTGTCCCCTCTTCTCCATGTCTCTTCTACATCAACATGTGTCCCCTCTTCTTCATGTCTCTTCTACATCAACATGTGTCCCCTCTTCTTCATGTCTCTTCTACATCAACATGTGTCCCCTCTTCTCCATGTCTCTTCTACATCAACATGTGTCCCCTCTTCTCCATGTCTCTTCTACATCAACATGTGTCCCCTCTTCTTTATGACTCTTCTACATCAACATGTGTCCCCTCTTCTTCATGTCTCTTCTACATCAGCATGTGTCCCCTCTTCTTCATGTCTCTTCTACATCAACATGTGTCCCCTCTTCTCCATGTCTCTTCTACATCAACATGTGTCCCCTCTTCTTCATGACTCTTCTACATCAACATGTGTCCCCTCTTCTTCATGTCTCTTCTACATCAGCATGTGTCCCCTCTTCTTCATGTCTCTTCTACATCAACATGTGTCCCCTCTGTGTAAAGAGACTCTGAAAGTTTTTCTCTCTTGTTGATCCATTTCTATAAAAACCTGTCTGAAAATGAGCTGATCAGATTTTGCCCACTTTATGATGTCATAACGATGTGTTGTCTTGTGTAACCATTAGCCAATCAGCAACAAGGTACCCCCCCCCCCCACCTTATCACCTGAATCTCCTCCTAGAGCACCATTGAGTTCTTTGTAACCAAATCTCTCTCAGAGGGGCGTGGGGAGGGGCTCCTTACTTTCATCTAAAGTAACAGACAGAGAATCAGCACTTTGGAAACAGGGCTGAAACAGAGGGGATTATGGGTAATGCTACAATGATCTGTTTGGTGTTTCAGCCAATCAGAGCCAGGTTCTGTATATATCTGAGACCTGTGATATATTGATGAGAAACAGTATAATAGGGGACCTTTAATGTTTTCCCATAGAGTCAAGAGGAGTCTATATACAAGTAATTGGAATATGATATATTAGATCAATAATTTGTAAGTTGCAAACAGATGAATGTTCTGGATGTTCTTTCAAAAGTTCAGGTGTTGATCAGTCTTATGGCCTGTGGGATGACACTGTCCCCGAGTCTGGTGGCACTGCCTAAAGGTATTTATTGTCGTGTCTCTGCGTCCTCAGTAAGTACAACATCTTCGTGGAGGACATCATGGTGCGCAAAGTGAAGTTCCTGTCTTCTTACTCCACCTATCGAGAGCTGAGCGTCCTGCTGGACACCACGTCTCTGAAAACCATCCCGCTGGTGGACTCTAAAGGTGGGATTCAAAAGATTTAAAGGGTTTATTGTCATGTGCACACAGCTACAGTGTAGAAATGGCAATGAAATTCTTCTGACCTGAGCTCCTCCAACAATGCAACATACAACACATGTTAAAACGTCTCTTGTTCTATAGATGCAAAGTTGAAAAGGAATAGTTTGACACTTTAACCTCTTAAGCCCCAAGCCTGTTTTTCAGGTTTCAGGCTCGAAAATGACATGCCCAAAACAAAGGACTATAACTTAACTTCTAAAAGGGTTATATTAATAATTTCTTTTATCAAAGTAAGGTCACATCTGTGAGTTGGATGTAGAAGTGTCAGAGTAAATCCAGATGGAACATAGTCAAAAAGGGTCAATTCTTGTCTCCGCCCAAATAGAACCCATTACTTATAGTGAAAACCACCCTTGAATGATGGGTTAGTAGCCTAAAAGCTTTAGGAATCCAAAGTATAACATATAATAAGTACCCTGTATCAAGATTGAGGCAAAACAAGTGAGAATTGACCTTTTTAGAGAGGTTTAGCAAAAAAAGGTCCAAGCGGACTAAGCTTTGGGCACATTTGGTTCATTCATCATTGTATAACATTTAATTATCACTATAGGTATTCATTCCATAAATAAAAAAATATATATTATTGTAAAAAAAATATGTGTGTCTGTGCGGTGTGTGTGTGTGTGTGTGTGTGTGTGTGGGAAGTTCCCTCTTTGCATGAGATGCATGTTACTTGCACAATAAAAATTAGGAAACTTAGGAAACATTTGACTCCAACTGGAGCAGATTTATTTAAAAAAAATTAGCAACACACAATACCAGAAGCATTTTTAGGGTAAAAAAAACAAACTTTATACAAACCCTGAATGTTACAGTATTACTCCAGTAAGTCATAACAGTTCTTTTTGGAAGTGAAGCACAGAGGGACCTGCCACTTCCTGCAGCACACAGGTGTCTTCACCCTTCTGTTGCCAGCATCAGAGCACCTCCTGCAGTACCTCCTGACCTTGGTGGCATCTTCCCCATAATACTCGGGCATCCAGAAGCCATATCCTCATCGCCTTCCTCACTGTGGAAACAAATGTGGAAAAAACAAATAGATTAATTCTCTGGCTTGTACTTTCAAAAATGTAACTCAAATCAGAAATAATTTCTCTACAACAACAGCAGAACATCAATTTTGAGTGTGTGAAATAACATTATATCACTCAAAATGTATACCGTGTAAATTATGTGAGACGGGTTTCATATAATCTGTTCAATATTTAATATTAATATTCCGTCCGTCATATATGTGTGTATGTATATATATATATATATACATGTGTATATATATGTATGTGTATATATATGTATGTATATATATGTATGTGTATATATATGTATGTGTGTATATATATATATATATATATATGTATGTGTATATGTATGTATATATATGTATGTGTATATATGTATGTGTGTATATATATTAGTGCTGTCAAAATTATCGCGTTAACGGCGGTAATTAATTTTTTGAATTAATTGCGTTAAAATATTTAACGCATTTAACGCATGTGCAGAATGGCCCGCCCCATACGTGCCACCAGTGGCAGGGCCAGGGTATGGCTGGGGTAGGCTACACCCATACCAAGAAATGGCTTAGCCCCACCATGAAAAATGATGTTAAAGTAAGCAAAATAAAGTCTGCCAACTCGCGCGGAGTAAATTGCACAGACAGCACTTAGTAAGATTGATTTCAGTAGCCACGGTTTTGAAAACTTTTGTCACGTAGTGATCGTCTTCTCAATAGAACATCTTTGATAACGGCGTGGTGTTGTTGCAGGAAGTCCCGATGGAGAATACTTTTGCTGTAGTACAGGGCAGAGCAATATAATAGTAATAATATGGCTCTGGTACAGGGGTGCACATAACTGGTACGCAGGTTATGTACTCTGAAATGCGTACCGTCACTTGTGTCACAAAGCGCATTTGCGTACCGACGTACTTGTGAAGCTTTTCCAGAAGGCGGTTAGATCACCGGACGACAGAGTCGGTATCCGTGTGCAGAGACAGGGCTGCTGTTAACGTCGGTCTGTACGACGGAACTGTGCCAAAATTACGCCAACCGGCTGCGGAGGGAGACTCCCCCCTTCACTGGAGAACTGCGCTAAAACAGCTGATCACAACGTTCACACTCTGTGGTCACGAAGTACTCCACTAGCGCCCCCCCCCCCTCCTCCGTCGACTTTCCTGAAGTACTCCCCCGTTGATAGAAATCAACACGTAATGAATTAAGACCCCACGGTTTGATGATTGATAGGTGTGTGGGTTGTCTTTCATTTTGACATGCAGAAAAATGTTATAATAAACATACATACTGTATGTTAAATGGATATATCCGCCTGCTTTCATTTATCTTTCCATTCCCACAACAATATACATAAATAAATGGCATATTTTGGACATAGTTCGAATGGTGATTAATCATGATTAATTAATTTTTAAGCTGTGATTAATCTGATTAAAAATTGTAATCGTTTGACAGCCCTAGTATATATATATATGTGTATATATATATGTATGTATATATATGTGTATATATATATGTATGTATATATATATATGTATATATATGTATATATATATGTATATGTATGTGTGTATATATATAGTTGTAAGTCACTTCGGATAAAAGCGTCAGCTAAATGAAATGTAATGTAATACCATACATGTATATGTCTTGTTTATTTCAACAACAAGAACAAGAAACGTCATCCATCTTCTCTGTCTGTTGTTGAGTGTGTGAAAGAACATTATATCACAAGATGGATGCCGTCGTGTTATTGTCACGTGTGTGAAATTACTATAGATGAATACACTGAGACGGACCGCTCTGCTACCCACAATTCAGTTCGGCGAAAAAGCGCGGCTACGTGACGTCACCCCATTGAAAGTGAATGGGCAGATTGGAGCTTTCGACGCTGTAGTGTCGACGGGCCGTTACGGCACGCAGTGTAAACAATAATGGCGGCACCCTGAATGTACCGGCTTTCGTCATTATCTACTTCAACAAACAATAAAAACATGAATACTTTTAACGGCATTGATGAACCTGTGGTGGTTTCTGCGGTGGGGAAGAAACGCAAGCCATCGAAATGTAATCATGTACGTGAGGAGATTAAGAAAATGAGACACTCGGGAGGAGGAAAAATGCCGGCTGTCGCTTGTTATCATTCTCATACAAAAGCAAACTTCTGTCACGCAGACACATTGACCCCAGGGGATCTATTACAAAACGTTCAGTGTTTTTACTCTGGATCTACTAAAATCGAGCAGGATCAAGTCCCGGGGCCATCTAGTATTTAGCTCGGGCAATGAAGCCTCACCTGCTGGTTGCCCGATCGGGCAATCTATTATGCCAGTATCATGCAGCTCGCGGATCAGTAATGAGTCACCCGACAGTAAAACTAAACATAGGCCTATCTATAACTAGTTTAGGTAGTTTGAGAGGTAATTAAAATAGCTACGTGTGATATTCTAACCTGACGTGTGTGTGTTTTGTCCGCTCACCGCTGCATGTGGTCATGCAGAGCTGCGTGTCGACTCGTCAGCAGCAGCTGATCTCTCTCTCCCGTCAGATTAGACTTCACTCGCGTTTATGTCCATATCGATCAGATCCAGCTAGTTATAGCTAATGATAGGACTACCTGCTTATTAAAAGACACCTACACAATAAGTGTCGCTGTGCAACTGGGTGAGGCCACAAAGTATTGCGCAGCATTATGCATTTGTTTACATGGAGCCCCGAGGCATTACCAACAGATCAACGCACAATCAACCCACACAGGACATCTATTTCTCCACATTAAGTGTTAGCCATTAGAATTGACTATTCTTGTCTGTCACATACTCTTCTTGTCTGTCACATAAGTGGCGCAACTGAAGCGGTATTGCGCTAATAGGAAATGATTTTGACCGAAGAGATTTAGATTTGCCGGCTAACGGGAACTCTGTTACTGTTATGTATTTTTGCACAGTTTCAATATGAAAAATAAAATAGATCTATTGCATTTTGGAGGGGAAAAAACGTGTCATGGATTTATTGCATTTTGGGGGGAAAATGATCAGTTTTTAAAATAAATATTTGAAAATCTAATTCTGGATTTTAATTTGTAATGTTATTATAACCTCAAGATGCTATGTGAACGTTTGAAACAGAAAATAGTGGTTTTCACTTGCCACTTTTCTTGGTAAAGAAAATACATTTTTACTCAAATTAATCAACATGGATTTATAGCGTTTTGGAACCAAACTCTTCATTATAGTTACGCAAGCTCCTATCTCTGGAACCCATTGGTCGATTTGGGTGATTGACACCTTTTTTGAATCGTTAGAGCCAATCAAATCGAGTAGCAGTTTCAAAATACGTAAATACGTTACGCCTGCGGAGCCGGAGGGGGAGCTATGCGTAAACTGCATCTCCCGCAGCTGAAGCCACGGACTGTTAATCGTTGGACCTACTCTTCTGCCGTGAATGAAAGGATTGATTATCAGTAATCATTTTAAAGTGACAAGGGACTTTGGATTAACCTGAGCAGCGTTTTTATTCCTTTGAACACAACTTTTGATCACAAAACAGCCAACCTAATTATTGTCATTGATTTGAAAAATGGCATTGTTTACTTGCTATGTTCTGGCTGCTAGCTCGGTTAATGTTGTGCCTGTAGTGATGGGGTGTATACCCATGGAATCTCAGCTTTCAGAAAATGTGTTGTTTGTGCAGAAAGTATGAATTATAAATGATCGTTTTTGTGAGTTATGAGCAGAAATAGCAAGTGCCCGTTTTTGACATGGGCTCATTTAGAGGCTTCTTGTGAGACTTTTTTTTCGTATCGTCAGTTAGCCAAGTTTCCTCCGGTCAGATGGGTATGGAATATTAATAGTTTCATGAATGACACTTCAGATATAGCACTGTTGCTACATATATAGCATTTTCGGACCCGAGCTCAGGTCCGTGGGGCTTAAGAGGTTAAGAAACAAACATATTCATACCTGCCAACCCTACCGATTTGGGCGGTAGTCTACCGCCTACCGACTTAGCTGACTTTCCCTACCGATTTTCAATCTTCCCAAACTATAACAAATAAAAATGACACTCCATAGACACTGGACTCGACTTTTGGCGGACACCGTTTGCAGCGTGTCTGTGATCGCGTCATACAAACAGTCCTCTGTGTTTCTGAAAGAGAAACAACGTGCAGACCGGGGGTAACGCTGCCTTTCCTCTGCACCCCCGGGGCTGATGGGTAATCACTCCCAAATGAGTTTAAGGGAACAGAGACGAGGCATTTGAGTCCCGCAGGATTTCCCCGTTAATATCTGTGTCTCGAAAACACATGTTGGCGAGTGAAAGACATCCAGTGTTTGGTCTTTTCCTGAAGCATCCTTCACCTACAGTGTCTCAGCTGAAAGAGGACCACAAACACACACAAAACATAATAACATTTTGAGATATTTATCTCCCATTCTTTCACTTTTTCTGATATTTTCAACACCAAATGTCGTTAATGTCTCTGTTTAGTGAACATTACATTACATTGCATTTAGCTGACGCTTTTATCCAAAGCGACTTACAATAAGTGCGTTCGACCAACAAAATACAAACTTGAAGAAAACAGAATCATAAGTACATCAGGTTTCATAGAGCCAAAACATTTCAAGTGCTACTCAACTGGCTTTAGATAAGCCAGCCCTTTGTTAGTATATAAGTGCTTTGTTACAACCCTGTCTCCTAAAAATTACGTTCCCACAGAACTAAACTGCATTCTCAATTACGTTTAGCTAGAAACGTATTTTCTCCCACGTTACGTTAGTTATGAATGTAACTTAAATACGTTTATTTTCTACATATCTTTGCCATTTATTGTCTTGCTTATAATAATGATAATTAGTTATTTATAAATATCATTTTAGAGCACACCTTTGAAATCGACAATCGGGCTCGATATATGGTTAAATTAAAATCAGTAGGCGAGGCTGTAATTTCGCCAGCTGTTACTCTCATGTGCGAGGCAGAACATAATAGTTTTAACATGCCAAAAAGCTGCTGTGTCGTTTATTGCACCTCAAACATTAAAACAAATCCAGAGTTACGTGTTTCTGTACTTCCTCTAAGAAGAAAGGACAGTAACAGAAGAGCTCTGTGACTTCAGGCTTGATCGCCGTTCAAATGACAGCGCTGGTTTCCCCAAAAGTGGGCGGGGCTGTAAAGTGAAGTAGATTTACTCTCATCTATTATTCAAAACCATTCTATTTATTCTAACGTAAATTACATGCCAGTGTTTTATCTTTTATTTATTTGTTTTTATTTTAAATCGTATAATGTCGGACTTTTTTTCCATCTGTGAGGAAAAGAAATGGGGCTCAGAGCCTCAAAATACTGAAATCTGTATTTTTTAAAATCTTTTCCTTCTAATTTATTATTCTTTTCTAAATAACACACTGTTATTTACTCAACAATAACACACAATTATCCTTGTTTTTATTTATTCATTTAATTCTATAATCTTGGGCTTTTTAGCCGTAAATAAAGTCACCGGAAACAGACGGGACATTTTGAGCGATACACACCACAAACCCACTAAACTGATTACCCAAGATCCTCAGCTTGAAGCTTGTTGATTGGATGTTTTAGCCGCAATGCACGCTGGGATATGGTGTTGATATGATATGGAGATATGATATCCGACAACGAAAAATAAAATAATACCTAATTCAGAGTGTGCTTGCTTTTCTCTTTGGAAGTCATCACATAACGGCATTGTAATACACGGTTCGGCTGCATTACATATTACACATCTGCCGTAATTCTTTATTTATAGAGAGAGACAAACAGGAGAACTGCTGCCAAAACTGAATACTTGACGTGGATCATAAATATATCAACAATTAAACAACATCTTCAATTTCTTTTCACAAAATACGTCTCCTTGCAGTATCAATAGTAATTCGGCTGACTTTTATATTTGATCCAATTGGTATATAGGTTATATGTACACCATAACGGTGCACCGGTGCACAGCTGATCGAAAAGGACTTGTAGTTTTTAAAGATATTACTGATTTTCTTTGAATATAAGAATCTAAATACTGAGTTGAGAGAATAGTCAGGGGATTTGGGTGATGGGAGACACATCTATGGAATCACAATTTCAATAGCTTACTATTAAATGACGGATAGCCTATGCCTTTCTGTCTGTGATGTTTTACAAATCAGATATTAATGTGTAGAAGTAAAACAAGAGAAATAGTATAGCAATATCCTGTAAAATTATGTAAAAACATGAATAAAACTACACATCTTCAGATGTTATACATAAGTGTCTACACTAATAATACAAAGTTATTATTAGTATGCTGTGTGTACCTTGTGTGCACCGCCTAGTGGTTAAAGCATGTTATTGAATTATTTTTGTTGAATAATCTTATTTGATCAAAACAATATTAAGAGTACATACTTTCATAGGGGGAAAGTAGAAGGTCAATGATAGAAATATAGAATATAAAAAGTCAAGAAGATACTAAGTGATCTCTACAATAAAACAGTTTAGTGCTGGATGTACAAAGATATTAATAGGAGGATGTGCAAAACAGAAAAACGAATTAACCTTTATTAACACATTAAAAAATACTTTAGGTTAAGGTCTTCTTTTAAACAAGAAAAAAGCTCTGGGGGTATCTATCTACAGATGAATATTAAGCCTGACAAAGTACTTAACGTCTAAAATATTGCTTTCCTGCAATGTTAACTATGTTGAAACACTTATTTTAAATGATATTATACACATTAATTATACTCTTATGTATGTAGATAGAATAAGAAATGTGCAGAATATGACAGTTTAATGGTGGAGGTATACAGTACACACATATTGATAGATGTCTGTTGAGGAACCTGCGACCCAAGTTGTGTATAAGATCAATACACCTTAGAAAACCTTGAAATCTTGAAAGGGATATGCAAAATAGCCATTATACAGTTTTTAATTAACTATTAGTAGAGAATAACGAGTAATGAATATACTTTATAAAGATCTGCAGATAAATGTTTAGTCTTCTCAAGCACCAACTATCAAATATCTCTCCTGATTGTTGGCACTTGAAAATCACCTTCCCTGAATTGTATTCAGGTGTAACTAAAGTCTGCTTCAAGGGTTGTTTATATTCCACATCATTAATCAGAATCTGCAAAGTAACTAAACTAAATGTAGTGGAGTAAAAATACCAGGTTAACCTCTGAATTGTAGTGGAGTAGAATTACAAAGTAACAATGAGCTGTCGTGTGGGTATATATTAATGCTGCCCATTATGGATACAAGCGATTTTCACCCATTTAGTAATTACATGTTTTAAATGTGTACACACCAATGTGTTTCCTATCGCCTAAACCTCCAGGGCTGTACACAGTTTAATACTGTCAACTTCTACATTTGGGAAAAACGTCTTTTAAAACTACAATTCCCAGTAGAGACGTGCCATAGAGAACATGTTGCGAAACACAATAGCCAGCATGTGTAGTTCTGGTGGGGCGTTCGAGTCCAGTTTTGAATAGTCTGCCGTGGTTTCGTTCCATTTCAAAGAGCTTGACGCTCGGCGTAACCTTGGCGCAACATCACGGGGTTTGTCAACGGGACTGTAGTCCCAAACGATAGCTGGGGATTATGGGTAGTGTAGTGTCTTGGGCCATCCTAAATCTCGAAATGTCCCGTCTGTTTCTGGTGACTTTATTTACGGCTAAAAAGCATGCTAAAATGCCCAAGATTATAGAATTAAACGAATAAATAAAAACAAGGATAATTGTGTGCTATTGTTGAGTAAATAACAGTGTGTTATTGAGAAAAGAATAACAAATTAGAAGGAAGAGATTTTAAAAAATACAGATTTCAGTATTTTGAATCTCTAAAACCCATTTCTTTTCCTCAAAGACGACAAAAAAAGTCCGACATTATACGATTTAAAATAAAAACAAATAAATAAAAAGATAAAGCACTGGCATGTAATACGTTAGAATAAATAGAATGGTTTTGAATAATAGATGACAGTAAAATCTACTTCACTTTACAGCCCCGCCCACTTTTGGGGAAACCAACGCTGTCATTTGAACGGCGATCAAGCCTGAAGCCACAGAGCTCTTCTGTTACTGTCCTTTCTTCTTAGAGGAAGTACAGAAACACGTAACTCTGGATTTGTTTTAATGTTTGAGGTGCAATGAACGACACAGCAGCTTTTTGGCATGTTAAAACTATTATGTTCTGCCTCGCACATGAGTAACAGCTGGCGAAATTACAGCCTCGCCTACTGATTTTAATTTAACCATATATCGAGCCCGATTGTCGATTTCAAAGGTGTGCTCTAAAATGATATTTATAAATGACTATTATCATTATTATAAGCAAGACAATAAATGGCAAAGATATGTAGAAAATAAACGTATTTCAGATACGTTCATAAGGAACGTAACCTGGGAGAAAACATGTTTCTAGAAGATATGTAGAAAATAAACGTATTTGAGATACGTTCATAACAAACGTAACGTGGGAGTAAATACGTTTCTAGCTAAACGTAATTGAGAATGCAGTTTAGTTCTGTGGGAACGTAATTTTTAGGAGACAGGGTTGTTTGTTAATAGTTCTATCGCTCGAAGTGGAGTCGAAAGAGATGCGTTTTCAGTCTGCGCCGGAAGGTGTGTAAGCTATCTGCTGTCCTGATGTCGATGGGGAGCTCATTCCACCATTTTGGAGCCAGGATAACAAACCCACGTGTTTTTGCTGATGGGAACTTGGGTCCCCCTCGCAGCGAGGGTGCAGCGAGCCGTTTGGCTGATGCAGAGCGGAGTGCACGTGCTGGGGTGTACGGTTTAACCATGTCCTGGATGTAGGAAGGGCCAGATCCATTCGCAGCATGGTACGCAAGTACCAGTGTCTTGAAGTGGATTCTAGCAGTTACCGGAAGCCAGTGGAGGGAGCGGAGGAGGGGAGTGGTGTGGGAACATGTAGGAAGGTTGAAGACCAGGCGAGCCGCTGCATTCTGGATGAGCTGCAGAGGTCGGATGGCACATGCAGGTAGACCAGCCAGGAGGGAGTTGTCTAGGCGTGAGGTGACGAGAGCCTGGACCAGAACCTGCGTTGCTTTCTGGGTCAGCTGGGGACGTATCCTTCCTGCGGAGGACCGAGCCCCGTTCAACTCACTAGCAACACAGAGTGGGCTTCGCTCGTGTGGAGGCTAATGCCAACTGTCATCGCCGGTGCCGAGCCCTGGGCCAGTAGTCCGCGCCACCTTTCTACCACACAATTCTACCGTGTTGCACTGCATGCTTTTTTTCCTCTCCTCCGCTGCATCCGTCAGCGGGCTCTGTGTCTCACACCGGGTCTTCTTCTGCGGCTTTTGCGGCTCCGCCACCTGGCTCCCGGCTCCAGTGGACACACACACACACACACACACACACGCACGCACCTTCTGGATTGGAGTTATTTTCCCCGTCTCTGGATGGATTTTTCAATGGTTTACAACAAATCCCTGGATTAGGATATGGAGTGATTCACAAAAACACAGGAAGTAAAGCTGCAGACACAGCTGAGGCCTGGTTCCACCTGCCCTGCTGTTAGCTACCTGCTAGCTAACCAACCTGTTAGCTTGCTGGACTACGGACTGCTAACCTCTGGATAACCACAAACTATCGATATTATATACTGATACCAACGACTGTTGACCTCTGGGTGAGTGCTGCTTCCTACCTCACTGGACTAACAATGGCTAATCTCAAACTATACTGCTTTTTCTTTGCGTTACTCGCCGCCTCCCCACCCCCTCCTGCACATAACAAATGCGAACCGACGCACTTAACATCAGCAGTGCTGCCCACCTGCGTAACAAACGGTATCCATACAGTAGGCAGAGACTATGACTCGTTGCTGATATTCAGGTTCCTTGGGCTAACACCAAACATAAACTCTGACACCATGCCACTACTATCTTGTGTGATTATGAGGTCTCTACACAAGATGATTACATTACATTCCACTGTCATTGTGCGCACAAAACAAACTAGGCATTGTGACTCACTGCTAGCTCTTGGCCGTGCCCTGATTGTATTATTACTGATGATATCGGGCAATGTGCATGTTCATCCTGGACCTTCTATTGTATGTAGCCCTAGTTCTGACCTGTGCCTTGATGTCAATTTTTGTCACAACGGTCTGAGTTTCCCTGACTTCTGCTCTCGTAAAGCTTTAGGTTTTCTACATGTAAATTCTAGAAGCTTACTGCCAAAAATTGACCAGATAAAAGTACTCGTTCACAGCTCAAATCCGGAGGTGCTTGTCATCACTGAGTCTTGGCTGAAGAAGAATATCCCAGACTCTGATATCGGCATCGCTGGTTATAATGTATTTAGGCAGGATAGATCATCTAAAGCTGGTAGAGTAGTCATATTCACAAAGCAACACCTCCAGTGTTCTATCGCCACTAGTAAATCTGTCCCCAAACAATTTGACCTACTTATCGTAACCATTAAACTGGCAAATAGCTCTACACTGACAGTCGCTGGCTGCTATCGCCCACCCTCTGCCCCAGCATGTACCCTACCTACTCTCAGCACCCTCCTGGCACCCCACACTCATTCTGAGTTTGTACTACTGGGGGATCTAAACTGGGACATGCTCAACCCTCCTGCGCAGGTCCAAAAACAATGGGACTCTCTTAATCTCTCGCAGATTATCCTTACTCCTACACGGTATGACACCAAAAATCCAGAAAAAGCCACCCTCCTTGATGTCATCCTCACAAATAACCCTGACAGGTACAAAACTGGCAGTCTTCTGTAGCGATCTCAGTGACCACTGTCTTATTGGCTGCATTCGTAATGGTGGCATAATTAAACAGCCAGTTCTTACCACTCACAGACGAATGCTGAAACATTTCGACGAACAAGCCTTCCTCTACGACCTGGCTGCTATCAAGTGGGACAGAATTAGCTTGATCCCTGACATCGATGCTGCATGGTCCTTCTTTTATGACTCCTTTAGTATGGTAATCAATAAACATGCTCCCATAAAAAAAATGAGGATAAAAAACCGATGCAGTCCTTGGTTTAACCGAGATTTAGCTGAACTGCTTCACCTCAAGAACTCCACCTGGCTCAGGGCTCGTCACTCAAAATCCCACGACGATTGGCTATCATTCAGGAAAATTAGAAATAAATATATACAGGCTATCCGCAAAGCCAAGGTTGATTACTTCCATAATCAATTCAACCTCTGTGGATCCAATCCAAGGACATTCTGGAAAACAGTGAAAGAGATGGAGAATAAACCCCCATCCTCTCATCTCCCTAACTCCCTCGTTATTGAGGACACAGTAGTCACCGGTAATGAACCCATAGCAGAGCTCTTTAACCAGCACTTTGTTAAATGTGGGAACATTTAACAGCTGAGCGTCCTGCTGGACACCACGTCTCTGAAAACCATCCCGCTGGTGGACTCTAAAGGTGGGATTCAAAAGATTTAAAGGGTTTATTGTCATGTGCACACAGCTACAGTGTAGAAATGGCAATGAAATTCTTCTGACCTGAGCTCCTCCAACAATGCAACATACAACACATGTTAAAACGTCTCTTGTTCTATAGATGCAAAGTTGAAAAGGAATAGTTTGACACTTTAACCTCTTAAGCCCCAAGCCTGTTTTTCAGGTTTCAGGCTCGAAAATGACATGCCCAAAACAAAGGACTATAACTTAACTTCTAAAAGGGTTATATTAATAATTTCTTTTATCAAAGCAAGGTCACATCTGTGAGTTGGATGTAGAAGTGTCAGAGTAAATCCAGATGGAACATAGTCAAAAAGTGTAAATTCTTGTCTCCGCCCAAATAGAACCCATTACTTATAGTGAAAACCACCCTTGAATGATGGGTTAGTAGCCTAAAAGCTTTAGGAATCCAAAGTATAACATATAATAAGTACCCTGTATCAAGATTGAGGCAAAACAAGTGAGAATTGACCTTTTTAGAGAGGTTTAGCAAAAAAAGGTCCAAGCGGACTAAGCTTTGGGCACATTTGGTTCATAGTGCCATACCTAAATTGTATAACATTTAATTATCACTATAGGTATTCATTCCATAAATAAAAAAATATATATTATTGTAAAAAAAATATGTGTGTGCGTGTGTCTGTGCGGTGTGTGTGTGTGTGTGGGAAGTTCCCTCTTTGCATGAGATGCATGTTACTTGCACAATAAAAATTAGGAAACTTAGGAAACATTTGACTCCAACTGGAGCAGATTTATTTAAAAAAAATTAGCAACACACAATACCAGAAGCATTTTTAGGGTAAAAAAAACAAACTTTATACAAACCCTGAATGTTACAGTATTACTCCAGTAAGTCATAACAGTTCTTTTTGGAAGTGAAGCACAGAGGGACCTGCCACTTCCTGCAGCACACAGGTGTCTTCACCCTTCTGTTGCCAGCATCAGAGCACCTCCTGCAGTACCTCCTGACCTTGGTGGCATCTTCCCCATAATACTCGGGCATCCAGAAGCCATATCCTCATCGCCTTCCTCACTGTGGAAACAAATGTGGAAAAAACAAATAGATTAATTCTCTGGCTTGTACTTTCAAAAATGTAACTCAAATCAGAAATAATTTCTCTACAACAACAGCAGAACATCAATTTTGAGTGTGTGAAATAACATTATATCACTCAAAATGTATACCGTGTAAATTATGTGAGACGGGTTTCATATAATCTGTTCAATATTTAATATTAATATTCCGTCCGTCATATATGTGTGTATGTATATATATATATATATATATATACACATGTGTATATATATGTATGTGTATATATATGTATGTGTATATATATGTATGTGTGTATATATATATATATATGTGTATATGTATGTATATATATGTATGTGTATATATGTATGTGTGTATATATATTAGTGCTGTCAAAATTATCGCGTTAACGGCGGTAATTAATTTTTTGAATTAATTGCGTTAAAATATTTAACGCATTTAACGCATGTGCAGAATGGCCCGCCCCATACGTGCCACCAGTGGCAGCGCCAGGGTATGGCTGGGGTAGGCTACACCCATACCAAGAAATGGCTTAGCCCCACCATGAAACATGATGTTAAAGTAAGCAAAATTCAGTCTGCCAACTCGCGCGGAGTAAATTGCACAGACAGCAGTTAGTAAGATTGATTTCAGTAGCCACGGTTTTGAAAACTTTTGTCACGTAGTGATCGTCTTCTCAATAGAACATCTTTCATAACGGCGTGGTGTTGTTGCAGGAAGTCCCGACGGAGAATACTCTTGCTGTAGTACAGGGCAGAGCCATATAATAGTAATAATATGGCTCTGGTACAGGGCAGGGGTGCACATAACTGGTACGCAGGTTATGTGCGTAATCTGAAATGCGTACAGTCACTTGTGTCACAAAGCGCATTTGCGTACCGACGTACTTGTGAAGCTTTTCCAGAAGGCGGTTAGATCACCGGACGACAGAGTCGGTCTCCGTGTGCACAGACAGGGCTGCTGTTAACGTCGGTCTGTACAACGGAACTGTGCCAAAATTACGCCAACCGGCTGCGGAGGGAGACTCCCCCCCTCTCTGGAGAACTGCGCTACAACAGCTGATCACAACGTTCACACTCTGTGGTCACGAAGTACTCCACTAGCCGCCCCCCCCTGTCGGGTGTACTCCCCCGTTGATAGAAATCAACACGTAATGAATTAAGACCCCACGGTTTGATGATTGATAGGTGTGTGGGTTGTCTTTCATTTTGACATGCAGAAAAATGTTATAATAAACATACATACTGTATGTTAAATGGATATATCCGCCTGCTTTCATTTATCTTTCCATTCCCACAACAATATACATAAATAAATGGCATATTTTGGACATAGTTCGAATGGTGATTAATCATGATTAATTAATTTTTAAGCTGTGATTAATCTGATTAAAAATGTTAATCGTTTGACAGCCCTAATATATATATATATATATATATATATATATATGTATGTGTATATATATATGTATGTGTGTATATATATATAGGTGTATGTATATATATGTATATATGTATGTGTATATATATGTATGTATATATATGTATATATGTATGTATATATGTATATATATATGTGTATATATATGTATGTATATATGTATATATGTATGTATATATATATGTATGTATATATATATGTATGTGTGTATATATATATATGTGTATGTATATATATGTATATATGTATGTGTATATATATGTATGTATATATGTATGTATATATGTATATATATATGTATGTATATATATGTATATATATATATATGTATGTATATATATATATATATGTATATATATATATATGTATATATATATGTATGTATATGTGTATGTATATATATGTATATATATATATGTGTATGTATATATATGTATATATATATGTGTATGTATATATATATATGTATGTGTATATATGTGTATGTATATATATATGTGTATATATATGTATGTATATATATGTATATATATGTATGTATATATATATATATATGTGTATATATGTATATACATATATGTATATATGTATGTATATATATATATGTATATATGTATATTATATATATATATATATAGTTGTAAGTCACTTCGGATAAAAGCGTCAGCTAAATGAAATGTAATGTAATACCATACATGTATATGTCTTGTTTATTTCAACAACAAGAACAAGAAACGTCATCCATCTTCTCTGTCTGTTGTTGAGTGTGTGAAAGAACATTATATCACAAGATGGATGCCGTCGTGTTATTGTCACGTGTGTGAAATTACTATAGATGAATACACTGAGACGGACCGCTCTGCTACCCACAATTCAGTTCGGCGAAAAAGCGCGGCTACGTGACGTCACCCCATTGAAAGTGAATGGGCAGATTGGAGCTTTCGACGCTGTAGTGTCGACGGGCCGTTACGGCACGCAGTGTAAACAATAATGGCGGCACCCTGAATGTACCGGCTTTCGTCATTATCTACTTCAACAAACAATAAAAACATGAATACTTTTAACGACATTGATGAACCTGTGGTGGTTTCTGCGGTGGGGAAGAAACGCAAGCCATCGAAATGTAATCATGTACGTGAGGAGATTAAGAAAATGAGACACTCGGGAGGAGGAAAAATGCCGGCTGTCGCTTGTTATCATTCTCATACAAAAGCAAACTTCTGTCACGCAGACACATTGACCCCAGGGGATCTATTACAAAACGTTCAGTGTTTTTACTCTGGATCTACTAAAATCGAGCAGGATCAAGTCCCGGGGCCATCTAGTATTTAGCTCGGGCAATGAAGCCTCACCTGCTGGTTGCCCGATCGGGCAATCTATTATGCCAGTATCATGCAGCTCGCGGATCAGTAATGAGTCACCCGACAGTAAAACTAAACATAGGCCTATCTATAACTAGTTTAGGTAGTTTGAGAGGTAATTAAAATAGCTACGTGTGATATTCTAACCTGACGTGTGTGTGTTTTGTCCGCTCACCGCTGCATGTGGTCATGCAGAGCTGCGTGTCGACTCGTCAGCAGCAGCTGATCTCTCTCTCCCGTCAGATTAGACTTCACTCGCGTTTATGTCCATATCGATCAGATCCAGCTAGTTATAGCTAATGATAGGACTACCTGCTTATTAAAAGACACCTACACAATAAGTGTCGCTGTGCAACTGGGTGAGGCCACAAAGTATTGCGCAGCATTATGCATTTGTTTACATGGAGCCCCGAGGCATTACCAACAGATCAACGCACAATCAACCCACACAGGACATCTATTTCTCCACATTAAGTGTTAGCCATTAGAATTGACTATTCTTGTCTGTCACATACTCTTCTTGTCTGTCACATAAGTGGCGCAACTGAAGCGGTATTGCGCTAATAGGAAATGATTTTGACCGAAGAGATTTAGATTTGCCGGCTAACGGGAACTCTGTTACTGTTATGTATTTTTGCACAGTTTCAATATGAAAAATAAAATAGATCTATTGCATTTTGGAGGGGAAAAAACGTGTCATGGATTTATTGCATTTTGGGGGGGAAATGATCAGTTTTTAAAATAAATATTTGAAAATCTAATTCTGGATTTTAATTTGTAATGTTATTATAACCTCAAGATGCTATGTGAACGTTTGAAACAGAAAATAGTGGTTTTCACTTGCCACTTTTCTTGGTAAAGAAAATACATTTTTACTCAAATTAATCAACATGGATTTATAGCGTTTTGGAACCAAACTCTTCATTATAGTTACGCAAGCTCCTATCTCTGGAACCCATTGGTCGATTTGGGTGATTGACACCTTTTTTGAATCGTTAGAGCCAATCAAATCGAGTAGCAGTTTCAAAATACGTAAATACGTTACGCCTGCGGAGCCGGAGGGGGAGCTATGCGTAAACTGCATCTCCCGCAGCTGAAGCCACGGACTGTTAATCGTTGGACCTACTCTTCTGCCGTGAATGAAAGGATTGATTATCAGTAATCATTTTAAAGTGACAAGGGACTTTGGATTAACCTGAGCAGCGTTTTTATTCCTTTGAACACAACTTTTGATCACAAAACAGCCAAGGTAAGACCTAATTATTGTCATTGATTTGAAAAATGGCATTGTTTACTTGCTATGTTCTGGCTGCTAGCTCGGTTAATGTTGTGCCTGTAGTGATGGGGTGTATACCCATGGAATCTCAGCTTTCAGAAAATGTGTTGTTTGTGCAGAAAGTATGAATTATAAATGATCGTTTTTGTGAGTTATGAGCAGAAATAGCAAGTGCCCGTTTTTGACATGGGCTCATTTAGAGGCTTCTTGTGAGACTTTTTTTTCGTATCGTCAGTTAGCCAAGTTTCCTCCGGTCAGATGGGTATGGAATATTAATAGTTTCATGAATGACACTTCAGATATAGCACTGTTGCTACATATATAGCATTTTCGGACCCGAGCTCGGGTCCGTGGGGCTTAAGAGGTTAAGAAACAAACATATTCATACCTGCCAACCCTACCGATTTGGGCGGTAGTCTACCGACTTAGCTGACTTTCCCTACCGATTTTCAATCTTCCCAAACTATAACAAATAAAAATGACACTCCATAGACACTGGACTCGACTTTTGGCGGACACCGTTTGCAGCGTGTCTGTGATCGCGTCATACAAACAGTCCTCTGTGTTTCTGAAAGAGAAACAACGTGCAGACCGGGGGTAACGCTGCCTTTCCTCTGCACCCCCGGGGCTGATGGGTAATCACTCCCAAATGAGTTTAAGGGAACAGAGACGAGGCATTTGAGTCCCGCAGGATTTCCCCGTTAATATCTGTGTCTCGAAAACACATGTTGGCGAGTGAAAGACATCCAGTGTTTGGTCTTTTCCTGAAGCATCCTTCACCTACAGTGTCTCAGCTGAAAGAGGACCACAAACACACACAAAACATAATAACATTTTGAGATATTTATCTCCCATTCTTTCACTTTTTCTGATATTTTCAACACCAAATGTCGTTAATGTCTCTGTTTAGTGAACATTACATTACATTGCATTTAGCTGACGCTTTTATCCAAAGCGACTTACAATAAGTGCGTTCGACCAACAAAATACAAACTTGAAGAAAACAGAATCATAAGTACATCAGGTTTCATAGAGCCAAAACATTTCAAGTGCTACTCAACTGGCTTTAGATAAGCCAGCCCTTTGTTAGTATATAAGTGCTTTGTTACAACCCTGTCTCCTAAAAATTACGTTCCCACAGAACTAAACTGCATTCTCAATTACGTTTAGCTAGAAACGTATTTTCTCCCACGTTACGTTAGTTATGAACGTATCTCAAATACGTTTATTTTCTACATATCTTCTAGAAGCATATTTTCTTCCACGTTACGTTAGTTATGAATGTAACTTAAATACGTTTATTTTCTACATATCTTTGCCATTTATTGTCTTGCTTATAATAATGATAATTAGTTATTTATAAATATCATTTTAGAGCACACCTTTGAAATCGACAATCGGGCTCGATATATGGTTAAATTAAAATCAGTAGGCGAGGCTGTAATTTCGCCAGCTGTTACTCTCATGTGCGAGGCAGAACATAATAGTTTTAACATGCCAAAAAGCTGCTGTGTCGTTTATTGCACAGCAAACATTAAAACAAATCCAGAGTTACGTGTTTCTGTACTTCCTCTAAGAAGAAAGGACAGTAACAGAAGAGCTCTGTGACTTCAGGCTTGATCGCCGTTCAAATGACAGCGCTGGTTTCCCCAAAAGTGGGCGGGGCTGTAAAGTGAAGTAGATTTACTCTCATCTATTATTCAAAACCATTCTATTTATTCTAACGTAAATTACATGCCAGTGTTTTATCTTTTATTTATTTGTTTTTATTTTAAATCGTATAATGTCGGACTTTTTTTCCATCTGTGAGGAAAAGAAATGGGGCTCAGAGCCTCAAAATACTGAAATCTGTATTTTTTAAAATCTTTTCCTTCTAATTTATTATTCTTTTCTAAATAACACACTGTTATTTACTCAACAATAACACACAATTATCCTTGTTTTTATTTATTCATTTAATTCTATAATCTTGGGCTTTTTAGCCGTAAATAAAGTCACCGGAAACAGACGGGACATTTTGAGCGATACACACCACAAACCCACTAAACTGATTACCCAAGATCCTCAGCTTGAAGCTTGTTGATTGGATGTTTTAGCCGCAATGCACGCTGGGATATGGTGTTGATATGATATGGAGATATGATATCCGACAACGAAAAATAAAATAATACCTAATTCAGAGTGTGCTTGCTTTTCTCTTTGGAAGTCATCACATAACGGCATTGTAATACACGGTTCGGCTGCATTACATATTACACATCTGCCGTAATTCTTTATTTATAGAGAGAGACAAACAGGAGAACTGCTGCCAAAACTGAATACTTGACGTGGATCATAAATATATCAACAATTAAACAACATCTTCAATTTCTTTTCACAAAATACGTCTCCTTGCAGTATCAATAGTAATTCGGCTGACTTTTATATTTGATCCAATTGGTATATAGGTTATATGTACACCATAACGGTGCACCGGTGCACAGCTGATCGAAAAGGACTTGTAGTTTTTAAAGATATTACTGATTTTCTTTGAATATAAGAATCTAAATACTGAGTTGAGAGAATAGTCAGGGGATTTGGGTGATGGGAGACACATCTATGGAATCACAATTTCAATAGCTTACTATTAAATGACGGATAGCCTATGCCTTTCTGTCTGTGATGTTTTACAAATCAGATATTAATGTGTAGAAGTAAAACAAGAGAAATAGTACAGCAATATCCTGTAAAATTATGTAAAAACATGAATAAAACTACACATCTTCAGATGTTATACATAAGTGTCTACACTAATAATACAAAGTTATTATTAGTATGCTGTGTGTACCTTGTGTGCACCGCCTAGTGGTTAAAGCATGTTATTGAATTATTTTTGTTGAATAATCTTATTTGATCAAAACAATATTAAGAGTACATACTTTCATAGGGGGAAAGTAGAAGGTCAATGATAGAAATATAGAATATAAAAAGTCAAGAAGATACTAAGTGATCTCTACAATAAAACAGTTTAGTGCTGGATGTACAAAGATATTAATAGGAGGATGTGCAAAACAGAAAAACGAATTAACCTTTATTAACACATTAAAAAATACTTTAGGTTAAGGTCTTCTTTAAACAAGAAAAAAGCTCTGGGGGTATCTATCTACAGATGAATATTAAGCCTGACAAAGTACTTAACGTCTAAAATATTGCTTTCCTGCAATGTTAACTATGTTGAAACACTTATTTTAAATGATATTATACACATTAATTATACTCGTATGTATGTAGATAGAATAAGAAATGTGCAGAATATGACAGTTTAATGGTGGAGGTATACAGTACACACATATTGATAGATGTCTGTTGAGGAACCTGCGACCCAAGTTGTGTATAAGATCAATACACCTTAGAAAACCTTGAAATCTTGAAAGGGATATGCAAAATAGCCATTATACAGTTTTTAATTAACTATTAGTAGAGAATAACGAGTAATGAATATACTTTATAAAGATCTGCAGATAAATGTTTAGTCTTCTCAAGCACCAACTATCAAATATCTCTCCTGATTGTTGGCACTTGAAAATCACCTTCCCTGAATTGTATTCAGGTGTAACTAAAGTCTGCTTCAAGGGTTGTTTATATTCCACATCATTAATCAGAATCTGCAAAGTAACTAAACTAAATGTAGTGGAGTAAAAATACCAGGTTAACCTCTGAATTGTAGTGGAGTAGAATTACAAAGTAACAATGAGCTGTCGTGTGGGTATATATTAATGCTGCCCATTATGGATACAAGCGATTTTCACCCATTTAGTAATTACATGTTTTAAATGTGTACACACCAATGTGTTTCCTATCGCCTAAACCTCCAGGGCTGTACACAGTTTAATACTGTCAACTTCTACATTTGGGAAAAACGTCTTTTAAAACTACAATTCCCAGTAGAGACGTGCCATAGAGAACATGTTGCGAAACACAATAGCCAGCATGTGTAGTTCTGGTGGGGCGTTCGAGTCCAGTTTTGAATAGTCTGCCGTGGTTTCGTTCCATTTCAAAGAGCTTGACGCTCGGCGTAACCTTGGCGCAACATCACGGGGTTTGTCAACGGGACTGTAGTCCCAAACGATAGCTGGGGATTATGGGTAGTGTAGTGTCTTGGGCCATCCTAAATCTCGAAATGTCCCGTCTGTTTCTGGTGACTTTATTTACGGCTAAAAAGCATGCTAAAATGCCCAAGATTATAGAATTAAACGAATAAATAAAAACAAGGATAATTGTGTGCTATTGTTGAGTAAATAACAGTGTGTTATTGAGAAAAGAATAACAAATTAGAAGGAAGAGATTTTAAAAAATACAGATTTCAGTATTTTGAATCTCTAAAACCCATTTCTTTTCCTCAAAGACGACAAAAAAAGTCCGACATTATACGATTTAAAATAAAAACAAATAAATAAAAGATAAAGCACTGGCATGTAATACGTTAGAATAAATAGAATGGTTTTGAATAATAGATGACAGTAAAATCTACTTCACTTTACAGCCCCGCCCACTTTTGGGGAAACCAACGCTGTCATTTGAACAGCGATCAAGCCTGAAGCCACAGAGCTCTTCTGTTACTGTCCTTTCTTCTTAGAGGAAGTACAGAAACACGTAACTCTGGATTTGTTTTAATGTTTGAGGTGCAATGAACGACACAGCAGCTTTTTGGCATGTTAAAACTATTATGTTCTGCCTCGCACATGAGAGTAACAGCTGGCGAAATTACAGCCTCGCCTACTGATTTTAATTTAACCATATATCGAGCCCGATTGTCGATTTCAAAGGTGTGCTCTAAAATGATATTTATAAATGACTATTATCATTGTTATAAGCAAGACAATAAATGGCAAAGATATGTAGAAAATAAACGTATTTCAGATACGTTCATAAGGAACGTAACCTGGGAGAAAACATGTTTCTAGAAGATATGTAGAAAATAAACGTATTTGAGATACGTTCATAACAAACGTAACGTGGGAGTAAATACGTTTCTAGCTAAACGTAATTGAGAATGCAGTTTAGTTCTGTGGGAACGTAATTTTTAGGAGACAGGGTTGTTTGTTAATAGTTCTATCGCTCGAAGTGGAGTCGAAAGAGATGAGTTTTCAGTCTGCGCCGGAAGGTGTGTAAGCTATCTGCTGTCCTGATGTCGATGGGGAGCTCATTCCACCATTTTGGAGCCAGGATAACAAACCCACGTGTTTTTGCTGATGGGAACTTGGGTCCCCCTCGCAGCGAGGGTGCAGCGAGCCGTTTGGCTGATGCAGAGCGGAGTGCACGTGCTGGGGTGTACGGTTTAACCATGTCCTGGATGTAGGAAGGGCCAGATCCATTCGCAGCATGGTACGCAAGTACCAGTGTCTTGAAGTGGATTCTAGCAGTTACCGGAAGCCAGTGGAGGGAGCGGAGGAGGGGAGTGGTGTGGGAACATGTAGGAAGGTTGAAGACCAGGCGAGCCGCTGCATTCTGGATGAGCTGCAGAGGTCGGATGGCACATGCAGGTAGACCAGCCAGGAGGGAGTTGTCTAGGCGTGAGGTGACGAGAGCCTGGACCAGAACCTGCGTTGCTTTCTGGGTCAGCTGGGGACGTATCCTTCCTGCGGAGGACCGAGCCCCGTTCAACTCACTAGCAACACAGAGTGGGCTTCGCTCGTGTGGAGGCTAATGCCAACTGTCATCGCCGGTGCCGAGCCCTGGGCCAGTAGTCCGCGCCACCTTTCTACCACACAAGTTCTACCGTGTTGCACTGCATGCTTTTTTTCCTCTCCTCCGCTGCATCCGTCAGCGGGCTCTGTGTCTCACACCGGGTCTTCTTCTGCGGCTTTTGCGGCTCCGCCACCTGGCTCCCGGCTCCAGTGGACACACACACACACACACACACGCACGCACCTTCTGGATTGGAGTTATTTTCCCCGTCTCTGGATGGATTTTTCAATGGTTTACAACAAATCCCTGGATTAGGATATGGAGTGATTCACAAAAACACAGGAAGTAAAGCTGCAGACACAGCTGAGGCCTGGTTCCACCTGCCCTGCTGTTAGCTACCTGCTAGCTAACCAACCTGTTAGCTTGCTGGACTACGGACTGCTAACCTCTGGATAACCACAAACTATCGATATTATATACTGATACCAACGACTGTTGACCTCTGGGTGAGTGCTGCTTCCTACCTCACTGGACTAACAATGGCTAATCTCAAACTATACTGCTTTTTCTTTGCGTTACTCGCCGCCTCCCCACCCCCTCCTGCACATAACAAATGCGAACCGACGCACTTAACATCAGCAGTGCTGCCCACCTGCGTAACAAACGGTATCCATACAGTAGGCAGAGACTATGACTCGTTGCTGATATTCAGGTTCCTTGGGCTAACACCAAACATAAACTCTGACACCATGCCACTACTATCTTGTGTGATTATGAGGTCTCTACACAAGATGATTACATTACATTCCACTGTCATTGTGCGCACAAAACAAACTAGGCATTGTGACTCACTGCTAGCTCTTGGCCGTGCCCTGATTGTATTATTACTGATGATATCGGGCAATGTGCATGTTCATCCTGGACCTTCTATTGTATGTAGCCCTAGTTCTGACCTGTGCCTTGATGTCAATTTTTGTCACAACGGTCTGAGTTTCCCTGACTTCTGCTCTCGTAAAGCTTTAGGTTTTCTACATGTAAATTCTAGAAGCTTACTGCCAAAAATTGACCAGATAAAAGTACTCGTTCACAGCTCAAATCCGGAGGTGCTTGTCATCACTGAGTCTTGGCTGAAGAAGAATATCCCAGACTCTGATATCGGCATCGCTGGTTATAATGTATTTAGGCAGGATAGATCATCTAAAGCTGGTAGAGTAGTCATATTCACAAAGCAACACCTCCAGTGTTCTATCGCCACTAGTAAATCTGTCCCCAAACAATTTGACCTACTTATCGTAACCATTAAACTGGCAAATAGCTCTACACTGACAGTCGCTGGCTGCTATCGCCCACCCTCTGCCCCAGCATGTACCCTACCTACTCTCAGCACCCTCCTGGCACCCCACACTCATTCTGAGTTTGTACTACTGGGGGATCTAAACTGGGACATGCTCAACCCTCCTGCGCAGGTCCAAAAACAATGGGACTCTCTTAATCTCTCGCAGATTATCCTTACTCCTACACGGTATGACACCAAAAATCCAGAAAAAGCCACCCTCCTTGATGTCATCCTCACAAATAACCCTGACAGGTACAAAACTGGCGTCTTCTGTAGCGATCTCAGTGACCACTGTCTTATTGGCTGCATTCGTAATGGTGGCATAATTAAACAGCCAGTTCTTACCACTCACAGACGAATACTGAAACATTTCGACGAACAAGCCTTCCTCTACGACCTGGCTGCTATCAAGTGGGACAGAATTAGCTTGATCCCTGACATCGATGCTGCATGGTCCTTCTTTTATGACTCCTTTAGTATGGTAATCAATAAACATGCTCCCATAAAAAAAAATGAGGATAAAAAACCGATGCAGTCCTTGGTTTAACCGAGATTTAGCTGAACTGCTTCACCTCAAGAACTCCACCTGGCGCAGGGCTCGTCACTCAAAATCCCACGACGATTGGCTATCATTCAGGAAAATTAGAAATAAATATATACAGGCTATCCGCAAAGCCAAGGTTGATTACTTCCATAATCAATTCAACCTCTGTGGATCCAATCCAAGGACATTCTGGAAAACAGTGAAAGAGATGGAGAATAAACCCCCATCCTCTCATCTCCCTAACTCCCTCGTTATTGAGGACACAGTAGTCACCGGTAATGAACGCATAGCAGAGCTCTTTAACCAGCACTTTGTTAAATGTGGGAACCTATTTGGCTCTATAGCCTCCTAAGCCCCCCACCAACACTCCGCCACCCAGCCCCTCTAGCGCAGCCCCACGTCACAGCTTCTGCCTACAGGAAGTTAGTGAGAACGATGTGCTGGAGGTCCTTAGCAAACTTGACCCCAACAAACCTGCAGGTCTTGATGGGCTAGACCCCTTCTTTTTTAAAGTTGCAGCCCCGATTATTGCAGAAGCTATCTCCCACCTTTGTAATCTGTCCATACAGACAGCAGTGCTACCTTCTGCCTGGAAGGCAGCTTTAGTGCAACCTTTGTTTAAAGGGGGAAACCATGCTGACCCCAACTGCTATCGTCCAATATCCATTCTACCCTGTATAGCGAAAGTGTTCGAAAAGTTAGTTTGCAAACAGCTAACATGGTTTCTGAAGACTTACAACATACTATCTGACATGCAGTCTGGGTTCCGTGCAGGACATGGGTGTGAGACGGCGACTCTCAAAGTCCTAAATGATATCATCAATGCCCTTGACTCCAGACAATACTGTGCTGCCATTTTCATCGATCTTGCCAAAGCCTTCGACACTGTAGATCACCAACTGCTTCTGGGAAAGCTTAGATGCATTGGTGTCACTAACCAATCGATAGCCTGGTTTGAAAACTACCTGTCCATGCGCACCCAGTGTGTAAAATCTGAAAATCTGATGACACAGCCCCTATCCATCTCCAAGGGAGTACCACAAGGCTCTATTCTAGCACCCATCCTATTCTCAATATATATAAATGACATGGAGAAATCAGTGGGCAACTCCTCTATCCACCTATATGCTGATGACACGATTCTGTACACTGCTGGCCCTTCCCCGGATACTGTCCTGACAACTCTTCAGGATAGTTTTCAGAGAATCCAGTCCCATCTCTCTGCCCTCGGCCTGGTCCTGAACACCACTAAAACCAAGATCATGTGGTTTGGCCGCGGTGGTGCCTCCCAAACTGGCACTATTGTGACCGCCGATGGCCGGGACCTCGAAATAGTTAAATCTTATAAATACCTTGGATTTTGGATTGACAGTAATCTGTCATTCAAAGAACATCTCTCCAAAATTCAGACCAAGGTTAAAGCTAGACTCAGCTTTCTATACAGGAATCGCTTCTCATTCACTTCATCTGCTAAACTCTCTCTGGTCCAGATGACTGTCCTTCCTCTGTTCGACCACGGTGATACCATCTACCGCTCGGCGTGTAAAGGAGCTCTCGATCATTTAGACGTTCTGTATCACTCCGCCATCCGCTTCGCCACCAATGCCCCCTACAGGACACACCACTGTGACCTGTACTCTCTGGCTAACTGGCCCTCTCTTGAGACCAGACGCAACATCCACTGGCTGATGTTTGTTTACAAAACACTCCTAGGCCTCACTCCCTTCTACCTCACACAATTACTGCAACTCCGCACACCCCAACGCACAACACCCGGTCAGCTACAAGCATCCTGCTAAAGATCCCTAAAGCCCATACATCCTTTGGCCGCTCCGCCTTTCAGTTTGCAGCGGCAGATAGCTGGAATACCGTTCAAAAAACATTAAAAATGAAAACCTTTGTCTCCCCCCGCACCTTCAATGTCACTATTATTGACACCCTGGTACACACATGTAGCTGCTTTGCCTGATGCTGATTTTAATGACTGATTGAACCACAGCAATATTGTTTTAGAGTTTTTATATGTTTAACTGCTGTGCCTGTCATCTTTGCTCTATGTGTTTGTGTTGTCTCCTGGGTTCTGTAGTGCCCGGAGTGTGTCTTTTTATTTCCTCCCAAACCCCATCCCCTCAGGAAGCCTTTGCCTCCTGTCAGGTCATCATTGTAAATAAGAATTTGTTCTTAATTGATTTTCCTGGATAAATAAAGGTTCTACTACTACTACTACTACTACTACTGATGTTGTAAAGCGTGTATCTGCAGCAGCGGGTTGTAGCAGCGATGTGAACTACAGCAATCTGAAAGAATGTACATTATTTATATCACACTTTAAGTGTAGACTATGGAAGCCCATTTCCGCCACTTGAAAAAAATAAAATCCCCATGAAAAGTCATGAGATAAAAAAGTCGAAATAATGAGATAAAAAGTCATAATAATGAGATAAAAAGTCATAATTATGAGATAAAAAAGTCGAAATTATGAGATAAAAAGTCATAATTATGAGATAAAAAAGTCGAAATTATGAGATAAAAAGTCATAATAATGAGATAAAAAGTCATAATTATGAGATAAGAAAGTCGAAATAATGAGATAAAAGTCATAATTATGAGATAAGAAGTGCGCATGCGCTGCAGTGGCGCTGTCTTTAAAGGTCCCTTCATCACCTTGCTGCTCTCCACCATGCAAACGGCATCTAGTCCTAAATAAGGTAACTGTTACAGGTGACTTTTGTAAATGTTAGATGTTACATATAGCCTATATTGCAGCTAAACTACAACAATGCAGTTCATAGCTTTGACATGACCTGTTATGAATATAATATATATGCCTATAGTTTTGTGGTAACGTTCACGCCACTAATGACAATAGTGTAGGCATACTGCTGCTGTGAGTTGCTCTAACTCTAACCCGTGAACGTTACCACACAACTATAGGCATATATATTATATTCATAACAGGTCATGTCAAAGCTATGAACTGCATTGTTGTAGTTTAGCTAAACTAGGCTATATGTAACATCTAACATTTACAAAAGTCACCTGTAATAGTTACCTTATTTAGGACTAGATGCCGTTTGCATGGTGGAGAGCAGCAAGGTGATGAAGGGACCTTTAAAGACAGCGCCACTGCAGCGCATGCGCACTTTTTATCTCATAATTATGACTTCTTATCTCATTATTTCGACTTTTTTATCTCATTATGACTTTTCATGGGGATTATATTTTTTTCAAGTGGCGGAAATGGGCTTCCATAGTAGACAAATGCAGGAAATTACTTTTTTAATGCAGTATTTTCTGATTTATGGCGCAACACAAAGATATATCGCTCTGTGCAAACCTTTGACTCTAAGTCAACAACATGAAACAAGAATATGAACCTGGCTTTATCCAATGTTCACACAAGTGTGCTACATCCTGACACATCCTTCATCTACACTGTCTCAACTGAAAGAGGACCAGACACACATTACAAATATAATAAAATGTGGAGACTTTGGGATATTTATCTCCCATTATTTAACTTTTCGGGCATTTTACAGACTAGACATGTCGTTGATGTCACTGTTTACCAAACTACCACTTTTTCTGAAAAATGCATAAAATGATGCAATATATGTTAAATACATGGTTTAAACATCTAATTACTGGGGTTCCATTTCTTCTGATTACCTAATTTGGGCGTGCACATTTGCCGCGCGCAAACCTACCTCTTTTGGATTTGGAAAGGTTGGCATGTATGCATATTTATGAGTCTCATGTCTGTCCGCTGAATGTGATGCCACACAGCCAGGAGGTTAGCTTAGCATTAACATTAGAATCAATGCGAACTGCTCGCACCACACTGACAAAAGTAAAGCAAACATTAAAGGGTGATTCATATGTGTACATGCATTTATAGTTGTGCTTCGGTACGTCTCTCTGTAGTTAGAAGTTACAACGCTTAAATGCAAGATGGCGTTTGTTTTTTCTATGCTACTGTGTTCAGTTTATTGTATACCCAACCCTGTCTCCTAAAAATTACGTTCCCACAGAAAAACTGCATTCTCAATTACGTTTAGCTAGAAACGTATTTACTCCCACGTTACGTTTGTTATGAACGTATCTCAAATACGTTTATTTTCTACATATCTTCTAGAAACATGTTTTTTCCCAGGTTACGTTCCTTATGAACGTATCTGAAATACGTTTATTTTCTACATATCTTTGCCATTTATTGTCTTGCTTATAATAATGATAATAGTCATTTATAAATATCATTTTAGAGCACACCTTTGAAATCGACAATCGGGCTCGATATATGGTTAAATTAAAATCAGTAGGCGAGGCTGTAATTTCGCCAGCTGTTACTCTCATGTGCGAGGCAGAACATAATAGTTTTAACATGCCAAAAAGCTGCTGTGTCGTTCATTGCACCTCAAACATTAAAACAAATCCAGAGTTACGTGTTTCTGTACTTCCTCTAAGAAGAAAGGACAGTAACAGAAGATCTCTGTGGCTTCAGGCTTGATCGCCGTTCAAATGACAGCCTTGGTTTCCCCAAAAGTGGGCGGGGCTGTAAAGTGAAGTAGATTTTACTGTCATCTATTATTCAAAACCATTCTATTTATTCTAACGTATTACATGCCAGTGCTTTATCTTTTATTTATTTGTTTTTATTTTAAATCGTATAATGTCGGACTTTTTTTGTCGTCTTTGAGGAAAAGAAATGGGGTTTAGAGATTCAAAATACTGAAATCTGTATTTTTTAAAATCTCTTCCTTCTAATTTGTTATTCTTTTCTCAATAACACACTGTTATTTACTCAACAATAGCACACAATTATCCTTGTTTTTATTTATTCGTTTAATTCTATAATCTTGGGCATTTTAGCATGCTTTTTAGCCGTAAATAAAGTCACCAGAAACAGACGGGACATTTCGAGATTTAGGATGGCCCAAGACACTACACTACCCATAATCCCCAGCTATCGTTTGGGACTACAGTGTCGTTGACAAACCCCGTGATGTTGCGCCAAGGTTACGCCGAGCGTCAAGCTCTTTGAAATGGAACGAAACCACGGCAGACTATTCAAAACTGGACTCGAACGCCCCACCAGAACTACACATGCTGGCTATTGTGTTTCGCAACATGTTCTCTATGGCACGTCTCTACTGGGAATTGTAGTTTTAAAAGACGTTTTTCCCAAATGTAGAAGTTGACAGTATTAAACTGTGTACAGCCCTGGAGGTTTAGGCGATAGGAAACACATTGGTGTGTACACATTTAAAACATCTAATTACTAAATGGGTGAAAATCGCTTGTATCCATAATGGGCAGCATTAATATATACCCACACGACAGCTCATTGTTACTTTGTTATTCTACTCCACTACAATTCAGAGGTTAACCTGGTATTTTTACTCCACTACATTTAGTTTAGTTACTTTGCAGATTCTGATTAATGATGTGGAATATAAACAACCCTTAAAGCAGACTTTAGTTACACCTGAATACAATTCAGGGAAGGTGATTGTCAAGTGCCAACAATCAGGAGAGATATTTGATAGTTGGTGCTTGAGAAGACTAAACATTTATCTGCAGATCTTTATAAAGTATATTCATTACTCGTTATTCTCTACTAATAGTTAATTAAAAACTGTATAATGGCTATTTTGCACATCCCTTTCAAGATTTCAAGGTTTTCTAAGGTGTATTGATCTTATACACAACTTGGGTCGCAGGTTCCTCAACAGACATCTATCAATATGTGTGTACTGTATACCTCCACCATTAAACTGTCATATTCTGCACATTTCTTATTCTATCTACATACATAAGAGTATAATTAATGTGTATAATATCATTTAAAATAAGTGTTTCAACATAGTTAACATTGCAGGAAAGCAATATTTTAGACGTTAAGTACTTTGTCAGGCTTAATATTCATCTGTAGATAGATACCCCCAGAGCTTTTTTCTTGTTTAAAAGAAGACCTTAACCTAAAGTATTTTTTAATGTGTTAATAAAGGTTAATTCGTTTTTCTGTTTTGCACATCCTCCTATTAATATCTTTGAACATCCAGCACTAAACTGTTTTATTGTAGAGATCACTTAGTATCTTCTTGACTTTTTATATTCTATATTTCTATCATTGACCTTCTACTTTCCCCCTATGAAAGTATGTACTCTTAATATTGTTTTGATCAAATAAGATTATTCAACAAAAATAATTCAATAACATGCTTTAACCACTAGGCGGTGCACACAAGGTACACACAGCATACTAATAATAACTTTGTATTATTAGTGTAGACACTTATGTATAACATCTGAAGATGTGTAGTTTTATTCATGTTTTTACATAATTTGTGTTTGGGTGATGTGTCTCCCATCACCCAAATCCCCTGACTATTCTCTCAACTCAGTATTTAGATTCTTATATTCAAAGAAAATCAGTAATATCTTTAAAAACTACAAGTCCTTTTTTATCAGCTGTGCACCGTTATGGTGTAAATATAACCTATATACCAATTGGATCAAATATAAAAGTCAGCCGAATTACTATTGATACTGCAAGGAGACGTATTTTGTGAAAAGAAATTGAAGATGTTGTTTAATTGTTGATATATTTATGATCCACGTCAAGTATTCAGTTTTGGCAGCAGTTCTCCTGTTTGTCTCTCTCTATAAATAAAGAATTATGGCAGATGTGTAATATGTAATGCAGCCGAACCGTGTATTACAATGCCGTTATGTGATGACTTCCAAAGAGAAAAGCAAGCACACTCTGAATTAGGTATTATTTTATTTTTCGTTGTCGGATATCATATCTCCATATCATATCAACACCATATCCCAGCGTGCATTGCGGCTAAAACATCCAATCAACAAGCTTCAAGCTGAGGATCTTGGGTAATCAGTTTAGTGGGTTTGTGGTGTGTATCGCTCAAAATGTCCCGTCTGTTTCCGGTGACTTTATTTACGGCTAAAAAGCCCAAGATTATAGAATTAAATGAATAAATAAAAACAAGGATAATTGTGTGTTATTGTTGAGTAAATAACAGTGTGTTATTTAGAAAAGAATAATAAATTAGAAGGAAAAGATTTTAAAAAATACAGATTTCAGTATTTTGAATCTCTAAACCCCATTTCTTTTCCTCACAGACGGAAAAAAAGTCCGACATTATACGATTTAAAATAAAAACAAATAAATAAAAGATAAAACACTGGCATGTAATTTACGTTAGAATAAATAGAATGGTTTTGAATAATAGATGAGAGTAAATCTACTTCACTTTACAGCCCCGCCCACTTTTGGGGAAACCAGCGCTGTCATTTGAACGGCGATCAAGCCTGAAGTCACAGAGATCTTCTGTTACTGTCCTTTCTTCTTAGAGGAAGTACAGAAACACGTAACTCTGGATTTGTTTTAATGTTTGAGGTGCAATGAACGACACAGCAGCTTTTTGGCATGTTAAAACTATTATGTTCTGCCTCGCTCATGAGAGTAACAGCTGGCGAAATTACAGCCTCGCCTACTGATTTTAATTTAACTATATATCGAGCCCGATTGTCGATTTCAAAGGTGTGCTCTAAAATGATATTTATAAATAACTAATTATCATTAGTATAAGCAAGACAATAAATGGCAAAGATATGTAGAAAATAAACGTATTTAAGTTACATTCATAACTAACGTAACGTGGAAGAAAATATGCTTCTAGAAGATATGTAGAAAATAAACGTATTTGAGATACGTTCATAACTAACGTAACGTGGGAGAAAATACATTTCTAGAAGATATGTAGAAAATAAACGTATTTGAGATACGTTCATAACTAACGTAACGTGGGAGAAAATACGTTTCTAGCTAAACGTAATTGAGAATGCAGTTTAGTTCTGTGGGAACGTAATTTTTAGGAGACAGGGTTGGTATACCTTAAACAAAGGTGGTTGAAACTGAGCAGATCAGGTTATGAATGGAGAAAATTGACATTGAACAAGAATTAATTTCACTGAAATTACTGCAACACGACGTTACGAGATAGTTTGTATTTTCATGATCAAATGGTTATGCAGCCGGAGGAAATGTGATGCTAACAAGCTAATGAATCACAGTCGTGGTCTGCGTCATCTACTAACATTTCTGAAGAGGTGCATTTCAGGCTAAAGCTTATATACAGTATCTACTTGAATCGTTAGGAACTCCAGGAAACTCTCGTCTTTCCGCAAGAAAATATAACCACACATTTTTAACAAGATATAGCGTGTTTTTAATTTGAGCTTGTGACACTCTTGTCTCGGTGCAGAATCCATGATCCTCCTGGGCTCCATCGAGAGGACGGAGCTCCAGGCCATCTTGGACTGGTGGCTCTCCCCGGAGAGGCGAGTCTTTGAGAGAGATCAGAGTTCACTGGGATCCAAAGTCAGCTGGGAGTCGTTCAGCTTCGTGGATGAGGAGGGCGGAGAGCAGAGCGCGGACAAGGTGGGGAAAACATCCAGAAGGAAATTACATTTACTAAAAGGCTGTATTACAATTTTTTAATTCGGTTGAGTTTTGCTATTTAAACATACTTTACACTTCTACTTACATACATTTTGGAAGCTGTTAATGTACTCTGTGCTGCACTAGATGTAACCCTCCTGTTGTCTTCGGGTCAAATCTGACCGATTTACTACTTTCATCAATCATAACTTTTTTGTTTTACATTCGATTGCATGAAGGCTTTATGATATCCTTCACAGAAGACATTTGAACATATAAAATTGCTGATCACCACTTTCATTGAATTTTGGATGATTTAGTCGACTTTGTAACACCATGGTGTTCCCGGTCAAATATGACCGCCATAAAGAAAAGGAATTAGTAACCATCCGGATCAGATCACACACACACACACACACACACACACACACACACACACACACACACACACACACACACACACACACACACACACACACACACACACACACACACACACACACCCACACACACACACACACACACACACACACACACACACACACACACACACACACACACACACACACACACACACACACACACACACACACACACACACACACACACACACACTCTCTAAATGTGTTTCCCTCCCCTTATGTGCCCATCCCCCCATGTGAATCACACACACAGAACAAT
Organism: Pseudochaenichthys georgianus; assembly: GCF_902827115.2. Classification (NCBI taxonomy): domain Eukaryota; kingdom Metazoa; phylum Chordata; class Actinopteri; order Perciformes; family Channichthyidae; genus Pseudochaenichthys; species Pseudochaenichthys georgianus. Next base: position 43,210 of record NW_027263117.1, read on the forward strand.
TTGATACATTTCCCGCTCTTATGTGCCCATCCCCCCACATGGATCACACCTGGCACACGCAATACATGTTCAGTGTCTGTTCTTTGTATATTTACTGCAGTTGTTCATGTGTACGAGTAGTCTGATACAATATGTACAGTTTGAAAGGGTGTTAAATGAAATTTGGTGATGATTAATGTTTTTTTTGTTAATGTAATGGCAGTTAAAATAGGACCGATCCAATTTGACCGCGAACACCAAAGTAAGGGGGGAAAACTAAGACAATAGGAGGGTTGAAATATTCTATCGTAGAGGGTAGCAGAGTTACTTTAAATGCAGATGTTTTTCTTATATATCTTAAAATGATGACGTTTACCAAGTAACACATCTGGATACTTTTCTCAGCAGCATCCTCGAGTAGCTTTAATTTACTGGTGTGATAACATGATGTAACCTTTGCTCTGTACTCGCTTGACAGTTTTACATGACAGGAGAACATCACTGTTTATCGCCTTAGAATAAACCTAGCGTATTATCTCCAAATAAATATTGATGATGCGGTTATGAATGATGCTGTGCCTGCAGACTGCTCCAGGTCAGGAGGAGCGTAACGGACCCCTACAGACCCCCAGAGCTCAGGAGCCCTCCACCAACCAATCAGACTCAGGTAACACTCACACTGCACATGCATATAGAGTGGTGCAGGAGCGAGTCCTAACACGTTCCCTCGTCTCAGAGGGAATTTTTTTGAACATGTTTTTGGAAAATAGCTGGAAATGATTCTTGAAGAGTTTATGTGTCTGAAAAACGATGGTTGTTACCCAGTGAATGAATAGGACTCCAGAAGTTGTCGAGGACGTGGTACGTCATTACGTCGAACACGTAAACACTCCCGCTAAGTTTGTTTTTCCCCGTGTTCTGCTTGAAAGCAAGTACCTGCCCTCCTGCAAACTGTTCAAACAAACGCTCCAACTTTTCCACTTTTGAATCTGTATTTTTGAACATCGATCCTAACTTTCACTATCTTTCACTGGATTAGAAAGAATCTCTGCTTTTTGGAGTTTCCCTTTCCTATAGTGTGGTAAATAGGTTTCAGTGCATGTAAATGGTCTTCAAAGACTCAAATCCCTGTGTTTACTGACTACTTTTATAACTGTACCCCGGCTATAATTGTCTTTAAACTATTCTGTATCTCTTTTATGCATGGTTTTTATAAATCTGTTTTTCCATTATGTTTATTTATTGTGTTCCTTTTTTTTGTCTTCTTATTATGTGTTAATGTTGATAAAGGTAAAGCACTTTGAATTGCCTCTGTGTATGAACATGTGCTATATGAGTAAACGTACCTTACCTTTCACCACTTGGGACTGCATGTAAAACAGGTGAATTGAATAATTAAAGTTGAGTGTTTCTGTACCATTTCCTCCAGACCAGCGCAGGCTGCCATCCGTCAGAGGAGCTCTTCAGAGGCTCTTCTCCTCCACCTCTCTGTCGGGTCAGGCTGAACCTCAGGTAACATCAGCCTCAACCGCTCGTGACCTCTGACCTCTAAATCCTGAGGGTGTATTACTGCTCCGCTGTCGAGGTCGCAGCGACAGCTCAGACAGGGTCAATGTCAAGGTTAGGGAAAAATAGGACCCAAATGCAGATTGAGGAGGGAAGCAGGTTTCAAAATGAATCAAAAAGCGAGCTTTATTTACAAAAGCTGAAAAAACATGAACGAGGCACGAGGTAGCATCCAAACAAAAGGTGACTGTGACCAACATGAAGGGAGACATGAACGACAAACAATGAACCAACACCGAACACAGGAGGGTGTGTCTGATTGTGTTCAATCAGACACACCAGGGAAACTAACGACAGGAAGGAAGACACAGGGAGAACAGAATTTCAAAATAAAACCGTGACATAAAACTAAGATCGTGACAGTCAACCTCACATGAAGGAGCGTGACATGATGCAAACATGAAGGAGAGGAGGACATGTTGTGAAGTGAAACCACCAGGGGTCATCTTATCATCGTCTGCATTTCAAACTGACTGCCTGTCCATCTGTTAAACACATTAAAAAGATAAGATAGATCGTTTGAAACCAGGAAAAGATGCAAAATGACTGTTCGAAATCGAAGACTATGTCTCATATCGCATTGACGTTGTATCAGTATATGGACCAGCAATACTTGAAACCAACTAGTGTTGCACGGTGTACCGATACTTGAAAGGTACCGCGATACCCTGCCGTTAAAAACTTTACGATTCCCCCGTTTCATTAGTATCGGTACTTTAAGAATGACGGGGAAAAGTACTCCCGTGAGAAAGCGCTGTTTTAATAAGAGCCGTGTGTATTCAGCGCTCTGCTTCCACTCCCTGCACTGCAGCGTGCCTGCAGTCCCGCCCCTCTCAAGCACGCTCTAAGTCCCGCCCCTCTCAAGCACGCTCTAAGTCCCGCCCCTCTCAAGCACGCTCTAAGTCCCGCCCCTCTCAAGCACGCTCTAAGTCCCTCCCCTCTCTTGTGCACAAAAGTTTGTTTTATGGTTATGGTTCTGGTGTGAAATAAAGCACAATAATTACATTTAAGACTGTTTCCCTTTTTTTAAGAGAAGTATCGAAAAATAATCGGAATCGCAATTCTTGACTTGGTATCTGTATCGAAACCAAAATGTTGGTATCGTGACAACACTAAAACCAACGCATCCCAAAAACAGCTAAATGGAAATCTGTTATAGAAATATAACGGTCTTAAAGGTCCCACGTCATGGCCATTTCTACTGATCATAATTCCATTGTTGAGGTCTACTAGAATAGATTTATATTGTGCAATGTTCCAAACTCACATTGGTTTCTCACAGCATCTCTGTATAGTATGTGTATTCACTCTCTGTCCTACACGGCTTGTTGGAGCTCCTGCTGATTTATAAAACTGTACAAACTGGTTATATATTCTACAGCGTGCTCACATTTATCCATATTACATTTGATTTATTTAAGTGTCAATACTTGTCTCTAGTGCTTCATATTCATTTTGTCCATAGTGTCCCTCTGTAGTGTATTCATATTTATACTTCTATTCATTTAGTGTTTACACCTGTTAATACTGTTCTTACTTGCTTTAAATATCATGTTTTAGAAACTTATAGTATACACCTTGTACTTTACTGCTTCTTGTGCTAATGCTTACTTTTATTGCAATGACAATTAAGTAGATTGTAATCCACTCAAACATAAACATGATCAATGGCAGACAACAGAAAACATGTGATATAGCCTAATGTTTATAGATGGATAGATAGAGAGATTTAAGATAACATTAAAACACCATCTCTCCCTCTTCCTCAGGAGACCACCACCCCCACGCTGACGGACCCCATGTCTCCAGAGGAGGTACTGACCCCTAATTGATTTACCTTCCACACATCCAACAGTGTAACAACCAATCAATGCTACTCAATAATTATAAACTCTGTGTACTCTGAGTCTATCTCTCTGCCCTGTGATTGGCTGATGCAGATTAAAGCGTGGGAAGAGGAGGAGCTGGATAAACCAATCGATATGGAGCAGATCCGGATAGACCCCTCCCCCTTTCAGCTGGTGGAGAGGACCTCGCTGCACAAGGTGAGCCGGAAACACCTGGCGGACACGATGTCTCATACAAAGATCATACAGACACTGATTAGAATTACAAGTCATGGGCAATTGCCATTTTACATTTTTAAGCGGAAGATTTTAAAGGAATAGGTTGAAATTTGGGGACAATACTCCAGTTTTTGTATGAATGAAACAAACAATAGTGGATATATATTGTCTCTGAGTATTAAAAACCGTTATGCAGTGTTTGGACATTTGATATTGTATGTAGTGAGGTGCTGTATTGGTCAAAACTAGCCAAAATAATTGGATAAAAGCTGAAAGAAAAGTGTAATCGGATACAAATCCCTTTGACTAAACTATCGATGTACAGTATAGGCTACATTGAGTGATCTATACTTCAGTATTTTGCATGAGAATAATAATGAAATCTTGTTATAACTCCCCAGATTTCAGCTTTGGCACAAAGTTGCACTTTAAATCTAGTATTTCATCTTTAATTGGGGCTGACCAATCTTTAAAAATGCTGAAAATATATTTTTAAATAGAAAGAAGCAGCAGCAGTGTTGCATAAATGGGTCATGTTGTTGTCGGCCGTGAATCTCTTCCTTTAGGAGAGTAGAATATTTGTTTAACAGTTGGAGCACGATGTGTGTTAGAAGGCTAGGTTTTGCAAAGTCTATCCGTACAAATGCATTATTGACAGACCTGAATAAGTATTACCGTGCCAACCCCACTGATAAACCCTCTCAACACATTCATCTCTTACTCCAACTGCTTTTCTCTGATGCATTGGAGCTCACAGGAATCTGAAACACAACCGATGCAGGCCTTGAGGTTGTTTTGTGGTTTGAATCCGTGCATAGAAATCCTGCTTACAGTTGGATTTTGTTACATTTGGACAGAATCAAGCTAGCTAGGTCTCGGTCTTTAAAGGTCCCCTATTATACTGTTTTTCATCAATGTATTATAGCTCTCAGATATATACAAAACATGTCTCTGAAGTGTTTGGCTCTCAACACCAAACAGATAATTGTAGCATCCCATAAACCCCTTTGTTTCTTATGCGCTGATTATGTGTCTGTAGCTTTAAATGCTAATGAGCTGCTGCTGGCCACGCCCCTCTGAGAGATGATTGGTTTAAAAAACACACAATGGTGCTCTCGGAGGAGATTCAGGTGATAAGGTGAATAACTTGGCAACACAAAAGAAAACATGGGAGCGGTGGAGATGAGGAGGTGTCGGTGTTCTGGCGATTTACTCGTAAGGCTTCAGTCGAAGCTGCTGGGACTCCCAGCAGCTTCGACTGAAGCCTTCCCCAACTCCGGGGACTTCGGGTGGCAGTATACGCCGTGAAGTGGTTTGCGGCCTGCCAGTAAACCCAAAGCAGAAGAAGAAGAAGTGACGTCAGCGGCTTCATTTGCCTAATCCTTCCCCAGGGACTTTTTCCAGTGTGAACGCGATCTGTACTTAGTTCATCAGAACTAAAGAGTTCTGATGAACCTTTGTGGGAAAAGTACTGCGGTGTGAAAGCGCCTAATGGGGACTCCCTGTTAGTTAGCCAAGGGATCCTGGTGTGTGAGGTGCTCCGCGGATTGGTCCATTTGGGCCAATCCGGTCATTTGTTGTTGATTTGGGTTTTCACACGTCAGAGAACCCAGGAGGCAAACAAATGGAAAAAGAGAAATGTCCAACGAGGCGTTCAGGGGCAGCACAGACAGGTCTTTCTGTGTTAGAGTTTTACTCGCTACAGGGTGCACTTTGAGGGTCTGTGACTCTGCAGACCGTTCACATGCAGAAAAACCTTCATAACACAAGGGGACGGGTGATAACCGGAAAAGCATGACATGAGACCTTTAATGTATTAAAACATTAGATTGGTCTCAATCTTCTAATTGAACTCTCGGCAAGATGGTGTTTAAAATGATCTCCTAGAACGTCAAAGTATATTTTAAAACGTTTCATTTATTTAATTCTCACTTTCATTTAATTATTTTTGGACATTTCTAATTACTGTTTGGTTCTGCTTGTACTCTTCTGTTCTAACTCTCTTTTATCAACAGTTTAAAGGGACCCTTCACCAATGTTATGTGTCAGGTTTATCCTATAAAGACTGTTGTAAAGTTGTTGTAAAAAATGTAAAATGTCAGGGTTTGTATCAGCTTATGCTTCGAAACTAGACATTTTTTAAAGTGAACTAGAGTCACAGAATAGGGTTTAATGAAACATAGGGAGGGACGGTCTTTTCAAATGCTGCAAAAATTGCAGCATTTGAAAAGTAGGATCCAGTTATTATGGAGCTTGACGCTTGACACATACAAAGTTTGGAGGTCTCTCTTCTACATTTTATTTTGAGTTCCCCAACTTCCTCAATCTTTAAAATCCTGAATTGTAATGTCGTTACCTTGTGCTGTATTTCTCCCTATATGTCCTCTCTTCGGGACACATTGTTTACGAGGTGCCATGCAGACAGAACGCCGTGACAATAAATAAAGATTGAGATTAACCCCTGACTGTTCTCTCTCTCCCTCAGACCCACACCCTGTTCTCTCTGCTGGGGCTCAGTCACGCCTACGTCACCAGTATTGGGAAGCTGGTGGGCGTCGTGGCACTCAAAGAGGTAAACTCACATTTTATTTGTGTAACTTTAGATTAAGGTACACATATTCACCATCAACTAATTCAATCAGGAGAGACGGTTTTGATGTAGGAATACATATTTATTGCCAGGAATACACAAATTAATGTAATGGAGTTTTGGCGATTAGGCCCCGTAGTGCAGGAGTATCATTCGGGAGGGGAGAACCGATCCGATGAAACCCCCCGGGGTCTAGACACTGGTGGTGTTGAATGGGTAGTTGGGACGGTCTGAAGGGGAGTGGCTTAGCTTGACCCTGGTGGTGGTGAATGGATAGTTGTGGTCGGTCTGAAGGGGAGTGGCTTAGCTAGACTCTGGTGGTGGTGAATGGATAGTTGGGTTCGGTTTGAAGGGGAGTGGCTTAGCTTGACCCTGGTGGTGGTGAATGGATAGTTGTGGTCGGTCTGAAGGGGAGTGGCTTAGCTAGACTCTGGTGGTGGTGAATGGATAGTTGGGTTCGGTTTGAAGGGGAGTGGCTTAGCTTGACCCTGGTGGTGGTGAATGGATAGTTGGGTCGGTCTGAAGGGGAGTGGCTTAGCTTGACCCTGGTGGTGGTGAATGGGTAGTTAGATCGGTCTGAAGGGGCGTGGCTTAGCTTGACCCTGGTGGTGGTGAATGGATAGTTGTGGTCGGTCTGAAGGGGAGTGGGTTAGCTTGACCATGGTGGTGGTGAATGGGTAGTTAGATCGGTCTGAAGGGGCGTGGCTTAGCTTGACCCTGGTGGTGGTCAATGGATAGTTGGGGTCGGTCTGAAGGGGAGTGGCTTAGCTAGACCCTGGTGGTGGTGAATGGATACTTGGGGTCGGTCTGAAGGGGAGTGGCTTAACTAGACCCTGGTGGTGGTGAATGGGTAGTTGGGTTCGGTCTGAAGGGGAGTGGCTTAGCTTGACCCTGGTGGTGGTGAATGGGTAGTTAGATCGGTCTGAAGGGGCGTGGCTTAGCTTGACCCTGGTGGTGGTCAATGGATAGTTGGGGTCGGTCTGAAGGGGAGTGGCTTAGCTAGACCCTGGTGGTGGTGAATGGATAGTTGGGGTCGGTCTGAAGGGGAGTGGCTTAACTAGACCCTGGTGGTGGTGAATGGGTAGTTGGGTTCGGTCTGAAGGGGAGTGGCTTAGCTTGACCCTGGTGGTGGTGAATGGGTAGTTGGGTTCGGTTTGAAGGGGAGTGGCTTAGCTTGACCCTGGTGGTGGTGAATGGGTAGTTGGGGTCGGTCTGAAGGGGAGGGGCTTAGCTTGACCCTGGTGGTGGTGAATGGGTAGTTGGGTTCGGTCTGAAGGGGAGTGGCTTAGCTTGACCCTGGTGGTGGTGAATGGATAGTTGTGGTCGGTCTGAAGGGGAGTGGCTTAGCTTGACCCTGGTGGTGGTGAATGGGTAGTTGGATTCGGTCTGAAGGGGAGTGGCTTAGCTTGACCCTGGTGGTGGTGAATGGATAGTTGGGTTCGGTCTGAAGGGGAGTGGCTTAGCTTGACCCTGGATTCAGAGGGACAGGAGGTGAAAAGGGGTGGAGGAGGGTTGCGTCGAGTCATCTGAAATAACAGCTGTCAGAGGGGAGAGCAGATTTAAAAGGGTCAGCGGAGCGCTATGATAGGCTTGTGAGAATCGAGCGAAGTGATTGGTTAAGCTGGGGAGTGACGCCCCCGATCACTTATTGAGAGGAGAGAGAGTAGTTACATAGAAATAGTAAATGAGAAAAGACGGTCTTCCTGGTTGAACTTGCGCTGAGCTTCATTAGTTAATTAACATGCATATTAATAATGTTCTATAATAACGTGCAATTACGTATCTGCCACTACGTTTTGTTGCACTACTAAATACTGTTAACCTTTACATTAATGATGTGACCGTCTATGTTTCCTGTAGATATTGAATTGCTCTTTTACTGCACTGTTAGTGTAGTTTTACTATTATGCTGCTGTGTTTATTGTATTTTTGTAACTCTGGCACAACAATTTCCTTCAGGATTATTAGAGCCAAACTTCCATCTTATTAGTGAACATATTCTGAGTTAGAAATACCTCATTTTAAGTTATTTGACACAACTAACACTTGTAGTTTCATGTCTTGTTACATAAGAATAGATAATATCTGTTAGGTGTTATTATGGGAGAATTACTGTTCTATTTCGTCCCTACTGACCGCCAGAGGCGGTGCTTTAGCACTGGATATGTCCATCGCGCGCATGCGCAGCTCGAGTACCAATAACAACAAAGTCACCTGTGACCCACGTGACACCGGCTATATCAGCCGGTATTGTCAGAGGATCTGTTCCTTTTCATCTTCTCGCTGCGCGAGGGTACCGTGGCTACGTTTTCGTAGCCTACAGCGTTCAGGTTTGAACGTTTGATCGGAGGGATTTCTCTGCAAACAGCTGGCCGCGTGAAGCTTCGCGACTGACAGTCGGGGCTACGGGTCGTTAGACGCGTCCTCCAGGAGCTGCGCCGGCTGTGCAGAGCCTCGACAGACAGGTTTGTGTCAGCTTGTTGCTGGTGATGGCTGTGTTTCCACACCCGCTCCCAGCCAAGTTGTCCTGATTACCGTCTTATTGTTTGTGGCTTAGACTTTCTGGTGACGACAGTGTTCCCGCTTCCTCTCCCATAAAGTTGCCCTTATGCTCTTTTGAAAGTTCTGCTTGTGGCGTTGTGCCCGAGCTATCATTAGCATTTGAGTCCCAGCTTTGGCTGCGTCCCTCATTCGATTTAGTATGGAAAGCCAAGAGTGTCATACTTTAAACCCGTTTTTCGTTTAGATGCAGAAAGTAAGGTAAGTACTTTCTATTTTCTAGAAGCTATTATCTGGTCTTAACATTTGTGTTCTGACTTGGTCGCTTGATTGTTAGCAGCAGCCGCTTGGCTAACACCTTGCTGTTGAGCTTAACTATTAACTCAGGGCAGTGCTCCCGCTCCCTGTAGCATAGGGTTTGATTGCAGTAGCGCTAGTTCGTTGTATTACTGCTCCTAGTACTAGACTCCTAGCACTAGGATGATATGCAGAGAACATCTTCACGGCGGGTGCTGTGTGCTCGGCATGTGCGGTTACTACTGTAACCAGACACGGTTCTATGCGGGCTGTTCTCTTTCTTAGAAGCTAATTATCTGGTCTTAACATTGTGTTCTGACTTGGTTGCTTGATTGTTAGCAGCAGCCGCTTGGCTAACACCTTGCATGTACGGTTAAGCTTCATTATTTAACTCAGCCGGTGAGGGCAGTGCTCTCGCTGCTGCTCCCGGTAAACGCATGGTATGGTTGCAGTAGCGCTATATCGTGGTATTTACTGCTCCTAGTACTAGACTCCTAGCACTAGGACGATATGCAGAGAACAATCTTCACTGTGTGTGCCGTGTGCTCTGCATGTATGGCCATTAAGGAGGATTTCATCCTCCCAATATTATATTGTCTAGTGGCAGCCGTTGGCTGACACTTTTAGGCACCGGCCACAGTTACTATTGTAACTAAGGTCTAAGCCGTAAGTACTGGCCATAATTACTACTGTAACTACGGTTCCAAGCTGTGTAAGTACTGGCCATAGTTAATACTGTAACTACGGGGTTAAGCCGTAAGTACTGGCCATAGTTACTACTGTAACTACGGTTCCAAGCCGTGCACGTACTGCCATAGGCAATACCGTAACTACGGCTCTATGCCGTGTAAGTACTGGCCATAGTTACTACTGTAACTACGGTTCTAAACCATGTAAGTACTGGCCATGGTTACTACTGTAACTACGGTTCCAAGCCGTGCAAGTACTGGCCAGAGTTATGACTGTAACTACGGTTCTAAGCCGTGTAAGTACTGGCCATAGTTACTACTGTAACTACGGTTAGATGCCGTGTGAGCCCTGGCCATGGTTACTGCTGTAACTACGGCTCTGTGCTATTCTATTCTTTAGAAGCTAGTTATCTGGTCTTAAACATGTGTGTTATTTGACTTGATCTCGCTTGATCGTTAGCAGCAGCCGCTCGGCTAACGTCTTGCGTATACTGTTAGCTTCTTTATTTTACCCAGCTAGGTGAAGGCAGTGCTCTCGCTCCCGCTCCCTCTACCGGTAATGCGGATGTAGCTACATCCCTTTTTCTGTTCGGCAGGTAGCCGGTGAAGGCTGTGTTCCCGCTCCCGGTTACACTGCATCTGGCGTTCGACTCTAACTTAACCAGTGAAGGCAGTTCTCGCCCCCACTCCTGGTAGACGCCAAACGGCCTCGTTTTTCCGTTAAGCAGGTAGCCGGTGAAGGCTGTGTTCCCGCACCCGCTCCCGATTACACTGCATCTGGCATTCGTCTCTAACTCAACCAGTGAAGGCAGTTCTCGCCCCCACTCCTGGTAGACGCCAAACCGCCTTGTTTTTTCTGTTAAGCAGGTAGCTGGTGAAGGCTGTGTTCCCGCACCCGCTCCCGGTTACGCTGCATCTGGCATTCGTCTCTAACTCGACCAGTGAAGGCAGTGTTCTCGCCCCCGCTCCTGGTAGACGCGGAACTGCCTTGTTTCTCCGTTAAGCAGGTAGCCGGTGAAGGCTGTGTTCCCGCACCCGCTCCCGGTTACACTGCATCTGGCATTCGTCTCTAACTCAACCAGTGAAGGCAGTGTTCTCGCCCCCGCTCCTGGTAGACGCGGAACTGCCTTGTTTTTCTGTTAAGCAGGTAGCCGGTGAAGGCTGTGTTCCCGCACCCGCTCCCGGTTACACTGCATCTGGCATTCGTCTCTAACTCAACCAGTGAAGGCAGTTCTCGTCCCCGCTCCTGGTAGACGCCAAACTGCCTTGTTTTTCTGTTAAGCAGGTAGCTGGTGAAGGCTGTGTTCCCGCACCCGCTCCCGGTTACGCTGCATCTGGCATTCGTCTTAATTTAACCAGTGAAGGCAGTGTTCTCGCCCCCGCTCCTGATAGACGCTAAACTGCCTGGTTCCGTTAAGCAGGTAGCTGGTGAAGGCTGTGTTCCCGCACCCGCTCCCGGTTACGCTGCATCTGGCACTCGCCTCTAGCTCAGCCAGTGAAGGCAGTGTTTTCGCCCCCGCTCTTGGTAAACTGCCTTATTTACTAATCCAGCCAGGTGAAGGCAGTGATCTCGCTCCCGCTCCCTCTGCCGTAACGTGGGTGTAATTACATCCCTCTTTCTGTTCGGCGAGTAGCAGCAATGCTCTACTCTTTCCATTAAGCAGGTAGCTGGTGAAGGCGTGTTCCCGCACCCGCTCCCGGCTACGCTGCATCTGGCTACCTACAGAATGGTTCATTCATGTAGCGCCTGTAGGGTTTCTCTTGAGCCCGAGGACGGCCACGACCGCTGTAGCTGCATGCCTCGGGTGCTCAGAGTGGCTCAAATCACTGAGGTGGAACGTCTGGCAGCAGCCAACAGACACCTCTCCTTGTCACGTACTCCTCCAGATCAATTCGGCCGTTCCCGGCGACTTGAGGGAGCGATGGCTTTGTGTGCTCCCCCCAATAGAAGGACTAGAAATAGGCTGTCCTCTAAAGTGGATCGGCTAGCTGCCGATAGGGGCATGATGAAGTCGCCTCTTGGCCCTTCAGCCTGGGCCCGGTGTAGGGGCTGCTAACCCCCCCCCCCCCCCTCCTTCGGTTGGCGCCCCTCCTTCGGTTGGCGCCCCTCCTTCGGCTGACGCACCTCCTCCGGTTGACGGAGAGTCCTCCGTCGCGTACCAGTCGAGCCAGGGGAGCTGTTTAGATCAGCTGCCCTCGGAGGCACTGGAGTGTGCCGCCCAAGCTAGGCAGACCAGGCAGCAGCACTCGGGTCCTCGCAGACCTGTGCCCACTCCCAGCAGGCCCAGGGGCCGCTCTAGCAGCCACACTCAGCCGCTGGATTACAGGGGTGGTCTGCAGAGGTCTTAGCGGCCCACTCAACCGCCTCCCAATGACTTTCGTGCCCCATGTCGCCCGCCTTCCAGGCGGCCTCGTGCCCCAGAGCCTGACCGGAACCCCCCAAGAGGCTCCAGGGTCCGGGGGGCTGGGCTCTGAAATCCCGGGGGTGGTCGGCGGCTGCTTTCCCAGCAGCAGCTCAGTTTCTGGGCAGTCTGTACCTTGGGTGGTTTTCACCTTAACCCAGGGGTACGGACCGCAGCTCCGGCCCCTAGCCTTCGGCTGGGTCTAATTGACAGTCGTCAGCGATCCGGCAGGGGCCCTACCTCTGGGCCAAGAGTTGTCCGTCCTTTTGTCCAAGGAGGCAATCAACCCAGTAAGACCCTCTGCTTAGCCAGGGGGTTCTACTCGGCATACTTTCTCGTGAGCAAGAAAGTCGGCGGATTTCGCCCGATCTTGGACCTCAGAGGAATCAACAGATTCCTGAAGGTGCTGCCATTCTATATGCTGACTACTGCATACGCACAGGTGGAGTGGTTCCCAACCGAGGGATGCCTACTTCCACGTGGGCCGGGCAAGAGGGTGCCTTATATTCAGTTCCTCCGGCCCTTGAGCAGACTGGCAGCTGCCTCGGCCGCTGGGCCCTTAGGCCCGCTGTCGTTGTGCCCCATGCAGATGTGGCTGAACAGCCTTCACTTGGACGCCAAGTGGCACAGGCACAGTGAAGTCAGGGTGTCGCAGCATTGCTCCACTCTCCGTCACGCTGGAGGGGCAGGGCCTATCTCTGGTAGGCGTGCCCATGGGCGCCATCCCATCCTGCCAGGAGACCATCACCATAGGTGCATGTCTCTCAGGGTGGGGTGCAGTGCGGCAGGGCAGGACCGTTCAGGGTCAGTGGTCTGCCCAGCAGAGTGCGCGCCGGGTCAACGTGCTAGAGCTTCGGGCCGTGCAGCTTGCACTCACGCACTTTCTACCCCAACTGGGGGGCAAGAATGTGCGTGTTCCTTGGGGACAGCATGCACATTGTTGCTTAGACAACAGTCCCTTCTAGATAGTGGACGTTCTCACTCCACTCTGAATTTATGTGGCTGCGATTCTGCCCAACATGTTCGGGTCGACGGCGCCACGGCGGGGTGCCACAGGTCGGTGTCCCTCTTTATGAGAGGGGCTTTACGGCAGCGTCCCCCTAGCACCCCGAGGGCTCCGGCTTGGGACCTGCCCTTGCTGCCAGATGCCCTATCACCTCCTCCCTTCGAGCCCCTGGCCCAGGTGGGGCTTAGGTGGCTGCCCACAAAGGCAGCATTTCTGCTTGCCATAGCCTCAGGGAAGTGAGTCGGGGAGTTGCATGTCCTCTCCATAAACAATACATGCCCGAGGTGAGACTCTCAGGCGTTGCCCTTTGGGCAAATGTGGCATTCCCGCCCGGGGTCCTTCCACAAACTCACTTCAATCAGCCTGCCCAGCTGGCACGCTTTGACATTCAGGAGTACGGCACATCGAAGTTGCTGTGCCCGGGGGGTGCCCAAAGGGTATATATCAAGGCTACTGCCTGTATACGGCAGGAGGAGCAACTCTTGAGTTTGCCCTGGCGGCACTAAAGGAGGTTAGGCCCTCTAACCAGTGGCTTCCCCACTGGGTTGTCGATACCATCTCACAGGCTTACGGGGCCAGTGGCCGCCCCCTGCCACCAGGCTGAGATGCCACTCTACAAGGAGCATCTCAACATATTGGGCTGCCCTGAGAGGGGTGCCCCTGGAGGCCATCTGCGCCGCGGCGTCGTGGGCGTCTTCTGGCACATTCTCCAGTTGTCATCAGGTCAATGTCGCCACTCCCCATTCTTTGGGCGTGGTCCTTTTGCCGAGCTCCGCTGCTTCCAGTGGTGAGCAAGGGCTTGGATTCTTCATGACATTGTTGGTATAAGTCATCCAGTGCTAAAGCACCGCCTCTGGCGGTCAGTAGGGACGAAATAGAACGATAGTTACGGCTGTAACTACGGTTCTATGAGTCCCGGATGACCGCCAGAGTTCCCTGTCACTCAGAATTCTTGTGTGCTCGCGAGAAGATTCGGGGAACAGATCCTCTGACAATACCGGCTGATATAGCCGGTGTCACGTGGGTCACCGGTGACTTTGTTGTTATTGGTACTCGAGCTGCGCATGCGCGCGATGGACATATCCAGACCGCCTCTGGCGGTCATCCGGGACTCATAGAACCGTAGTTACAGCCGTAACTATCGTTCTTGTGGTACTGCTGCCTTACTAGGCCCATAGTGAGCAGAGCATATTAAGACCAAAACAACAACGTCCTTACTTGCAACAAATAAGCACTAATTAGAGGGTTATTGAGGAAAAACTCTCAACTAATGGCTTATCACTTGTAGAATATGGTCATGTAGAATAAGGCATTAATACGTGTTTAATAATGACTAATAAAGAGTCAATAAACTGCTAACTAGTTGATGGTGAATATGTGTACCTTAATATAAAGTGTTACCTTTATTTGTACTATATCTGTTTGTCTCCTCCGTTGCTTTGATGCGGTGTGACGGTGAGCTGTGGTGATCTCAAGTTGGGGCAGTTGTTTCTTTAATGCTTCACTCTCTGATGCAGTTATTATATCAACTCGATTCTCTGCGTTGGATGTACGCGTTCATACTTCGTCACTACAACACATTTAATTGTTGTTCGGGTCTCCCGTGACCCGTTTCAAGTTAAAATTATATAATAACTACCCTCTAGTTTTTTTTATCGGAACAAGGCTTCATGATATCCTCCACAACAGCTATGTAAACACTACAAAACAGATTTTGACAATTTTAGCCAAGTCTGAAGGTCTCTAAAAAAAAAAGTTTGATTTGGTGTTCGGGTCTGGGGAATCCCAGCAGAATTGTTGTGGGTCAAATTTGGCCCAATCAAGATTCATCTTTGCTTTTAGACACCCCTCCCCCACCTCCTTCATCCACTGTAACAATAATTGTTCGCAACATGCACCTGGGGCCTATACTACGAACCTGGTTCAACCTAACCTGGATATGTTTGAGTTAGCCGGTTGGCCTAATCCAAACATACGCGCTCTCGCTAAACTGTCCTACGACGCTGGTTATCAAGTGGATCGCTCAAGCCAGCCGTGTCCTATCTAGTTAGGTGCGCGTTCACATGAAAGGGGTGGTATTTGGAGCATTCGACCAATCACAAACATGGAGAAGCTCACTGACAGCGCAGCGTCATACTTCCTGAATGAAAAGTGAACTTTAATACTAGTCAAATATGAAGAAGTTAAACTTTAAACATCCATGACTTAAACACTTTATCCAGGATAAAAGCCACAGAGCTGCACCTGCAAGGTGAATACAGCTGGCAAAAGAACACGTGTTTGAATGCGTACATTAACAGGTTTATGATATCACTGCCCCGTCTAAAACACGATCTGACTTTCATTACATTTGTCTCGAGTGTTTCGTCAACTTAATGTGTTGCTTAAAATAATACTTCTGCATCCAGTCTGTGACGCTGTGAGTGTTGCACGGCCAGATACGGCTCAGCTGACTCAGATCAGGAGATATGTGATACATTATGAAGTGATATGCCGCGGACTGTACTTAATGTACTCTGATCCGGTTACTTATGTTGTGACCGATATTTAAGTAAGCTTTCTTAACGCTAATGTTATAATAGTCAGATTGCTCTGAAGATGGAGGTGATATTCTATTAATGTTCACGTTCACACAGTCGGTGATTTTTGCCGGCCGTCTTTCCTGCGACGGCAGTTTTTCTGTATTTCCTTTCTCCTGTAATATGACTTGATCGCTTTAAACTCCGCACACTGAGCTCTGATTGGTCAGCAGGCGGTGCTTTCACTGAGTTGAGCTCTTAGCCTGCAACCTAACCTGGTCCCGACCAGGTTAGCTGCTTAGCATATATTACCATGGAGATCTAGCCTGCTAAAAAGAGAACCAGCTTCGGATGACCGGAAAGCCGGAGTTTTCCCTGAATTTAGCCGGCTAAGCGAAAATCCTGCTTCGCAGTATACCCCCTGGTCTCCCTCTGCCTCCCCTCCCCCCACGGGAACTCAACCTTTCTCAAAGAGTACACTAACACTTGAACCTGAACACACATATGCATGTGTGCAATATGTGGTGTGATGTGTTTTGGGCCATAACATTAAATTACAGCAGGATTGTACGGTTATGATTATGAATGCATAATAAGTTAGTTATGATGTAGTTTAAACAATATTGGATGATAGTCATTTTTTCTTTAGTGTTTTGGACTGAGATAAATCATGGGTCAAAACACCATGAACGGTAACAGCTTTCGAACACAACACAAGGGTTAATTGACTTATATTGAACATACAGTATATGTGCTTTGTAAAAACACAAATCTCAACCCTTTACAGTACATACAGTCTAAATAAACCAAAACATGTGTTGCTCTACATCTTAAAGCAGTTTTAAAAATGTTTATTTAATAATAATTAATTAATTAAAAAAACATTTTTTAAACTAATAAATGATAGAATTAAACTAATTCAAATTAATGACTAAATAAATACATAGAAAATCAGTCAAATTAATTGAAAAAATATATATAGTTGTTAATCATGTCAAGAAAAAAAATGTATGAATAAAAAAAGTATTAAACTATTTAATTTAAAATAAATAATAATTCTTATAAGAAATAATCACCTCAAGAAAAAATGTGTTAATCATTTGAGTAAAATTCATATAATAAAGAATATAATAATTGGATAAATTCATAGATTTGAAATAAATTAAAATGCATATAAGTAATAATAATGTAAAGAAAAAATTACTTAAAAATGTAATACATTGTTAAAAAAAATCTGATTGTCTAACGTTGATACATTTTCTCTCCAACAGCTACAGAAGGCGATCGAGGGCTCCACTCGCAGCGGGGTGAGGCTCCGCCCCCCTCTGGCCAGCTTCAGGGACACCAGCAGGAAATCCAAGAAGCACCAACTCCCCCCGTCCACCCCTTCCTCCCCCACCCGGGACAGAGACCTGTGGGGGGGGGAGGGCAGCCGGAGGGAGGAGGGGGAGCTGGTGAGGAGGGAGTCCAAGGAGGATTTCAGAGGAAAAGCGTCCTCCTTCAGGGGAGTTCCCGGGGGGGACGGTGCCCCTTCCTCCTCCCCTGGGAGCACTAGAGGAGATGAAGGTGTTTCACAGGAACCCTCCACCTCTTCTCCTTCCTCACCTTCATCACCTTCACCTCCTTCCTCCCCCGTCTCCCCCACCTGCCCAGTGTTCACTCTCTCCTCGCTGCAGGAGCACAGGGAGAGCGAGGACTCGGACGAACCCATATAAGCTGGCTTCAGGAGAACAGACTTTTTACCTTCCTCTCATTTCCCTCCTCTTCCTCACCCAGAGGACGGGGAGTTGTGCTCTCCGCAGACTCTCTGCAGGACGACAAGTGAACACAAAGCTCCTGAAAGCTATAGGATTTTTTTTTCTACTCTTCACACAGTCTCACTTTTTCACTCTCAGGATCTCAGGGGCCTTCCTGTGTCTTTTGAACTGTAGACGGACGAATGTTCAATATCTAAACAACATGTTGAATGTATCCGTACAGCATGTAAACATATCTGTTTATTGGATCAAAAATGAACTGACAGCAATGTATTGTATGATCATGAAATAATATATTGATGAAGACTTAATTAATTAATTTGTCCTGGAGGTCGAAGAGACCATGCATTTTAAAGTTTACTGATTGAGGTTAATTTAAATTATAACTTACATGTATCAGATATTTGCTGTATGGTAAATATTCAAATCAGTATTACCAGTCTGTAATTTAATAAATAAATAATAAAATGTCTACTAGCTTATTTTATGTAGCTAATACAAACAAAGTGCTGTGGATTTGAGCTAAACGCTAATGTCATGTTAGCATAACATACAGGCAAGATGTTCGTAATTGAAGTTGTCCGTGTTAGCATGCTAACATTTGCTAACAGGCACAATGACAGTTGACGCTGATGGGAATGTGAGTTTTGCACGTCGCTGTGTTGAGAGTCAGACCATAGACTGTATATATATATATAAATATATATATATAAATGGACGTAGTGTGACGTCCCCCACAGGATTCTTCAGATTGAATGTGAAGCCCATCTTGGCATCTAACTCTAGATGCCATGTCTAGATGCCTAATTTAAAAAAGGGCAAAGAGGCCTCGAAACGCGCCGCCCAGCTCGAAGCTTTAGAGCAGGGGTGTCAAACTCAAGGCCCGGGGGCCAAATCCGGCCCGCGACTTCATTTTATGTGGCCCGCAAGAGCTTGCAAAGAATATAATACGTTTATTATACAGTTACATGCCGCTTTACAGAAGCAGGTTGCCCGTAAACTGCATGTCCCACAATGTAAATCTGTTTACAGTTCTGTTTCAAATGGGTGTTGAGAGATGTATCCATAGATCTGTTACTCTCAAAGTGCACCAGATTGATGCTTTTAACTTCAATATTTAAAAATAAATCTGCCCCCGGACCCCCCCTATGTTAGGTCCACACACACCACTTATAAAATAGCACTTGACCCCTGCTTACATATGCCGTGAGCTGATTATCGAGCCTTCATTGTAACAGTCGCGGTACACTGTGTATTTGCGTGTGGGAGTGTTGCAGTTTCAAATTCCACTGTAGCGCCCGGTACATTAATGGGAAACCCTAAATGTTTGAGCACCCTCTATGAAACGTCAAGCTACCCCCACAGCACCCCCAAAATAAATCTCTGGCGCTGCCACTGAGCCTGACTATTTGTGTTGGGGGGGCCGACTTTTTTTTCCTCCAAAACAGACAGCCTGACAGAAAAAGTTTGAGAACCACTGACATAGAGGGAATTTTAGATGCTGCAAATGAACCCATCCAAGTATTAGGATTTCCATTGTTTAGGTCAATGAGATTAGATTGTGGCGTCTGATAAACATAAACATTCTTTTTTTATATACATTTTTTATTTATCGACCTAGTTCGCGAACAGATGTATTTCGCTCACAACAAAGTCATGTTATTCTACATAAGTATACGTAAAACAAAACAAAAAACATTATATAAAACAGATATAATAGAAATAAAGAATGTAAACAGTAATATTTGATATGAAGTTAAATTGCAGATGATTACAAAGCAGCGATGTGTAGAAGGAACTACGTTCTCATTATGTCTTTCAGTTCCTTCAATTTATACTTCATCAAGGGTCAAAGAGTAAGCCTTCATAGATAGTATTTCAACTGCTTTTCAGTCTGAACGCCTGCTTAATTATAAGAAATAAATTACATGTTTAACCTTATGGTTGTGCTGAATGGAAAGTATATAAAAGCGAAACTTCTTCTTATTTATCCTGAAGGGCGGCGCGAATGTGTTCACTGAATTGTAATGGCAATCTATTCAATACTTGCTGAGATATTTCAGTGGTGGACCGAGCAACCTGCGTGGGTGGAAAAAAGATCACTGCATTCAGGCTTGAAAGAGAATATCTGGGAGCATGTAAACATATCTGTGCTGTGAAGGTCAACTGTTTGAGATTCAGGCTGTGGTTCTTCTGTGAGCTGACACAAATAGGCAGCTAGTCTCTAAGGAAATAGACGTTAAAAATCTCCTGGCATTATATGGATGCATTTCACTGCTTATTCCTGCTTCGTCTGACAAGCACAGAAACACTGTCTGCCTCCAAATGTGGGCTAAAAAAAGATCCATTACACATGTTAGGGCTCGAGAGAGAAAGAAGTGAACGTGTGAGAATCTAATTATGCACACTCTGTGAAAGATATATCCACACATAAGCACATCAAACACCATTTGTTGGTTTGTTTATTTGCTCTTTCTCCACCAGAGGGAAAGAAGAGGAGACAGGTAAAGGCGCTGGAGGGGTGTAGGAGGTTCTGTCGTGCAGGGAAAAAGGAAGAGAAATGTTGACAGAAGAGGAGAGAAAGGGGGAGAACCACGTGGAAGAACCATCCTGTGACAACCGTCCAACGAGCATGCATAGGTGTGAGTGTACACTGTATTACACCGTCCTCATTTCAGACAAATAAATCCAATTTTATACAGACTTTTACAGAAGCTACCCAATGTTTGTTTTTTACAGCAGTTAGAAAATGATATATCTCTGATTGCAGCAAATCCCCTTTTTTTCTCTTTTCAGGCAGTGATTCTTCCAACAAGACAACGTACTGTACACTGACGGACGGACAGACATACAGACAGACACAAATGTACAGAACAGATACAAAGAGATAGAAGGAGAGAGAAGGAGAAAGGCAGCGTACCAGAAGCAGATTTTGAGCGACAAGTGACGGAAACTCTTGGAAGATGGCAGTAGGGTTATACAAAAAGAGCGAACCAAAGACGTGATCAGTACACCTTTAACATCCACAGAAATATATTTGGCTTCTTGTTTTAAGTTTATTCATTCATTTAGATTTTGAAAAATAAAACAACCCAGTGTCCTTCAAGTCCATGCATGTGTCCGTGAAATCTTTTGGTAAAAAAGAAGCCAAATTCTTCGTCACAATGAACACATATAAAGGAAAGGGTCTTTCCAACACACCATTGACTCACAAAGGACTCTGTACAAGCCGTCACATTATCCTCCCCGCCAAGTAATTGTTCAATAAATAAATGAATATGTGCCACTGTGTAAAGACATTCTGTTTGCAGTTTTGAGCCCTCGTGTTTTCACTAAACAGGGATTCTTGAAATAAACGTATATAAGCGAGAGCTGCCAAACTAGCCATCTCTAAATCTCCAAGTGTTTTTTTTCTCGTGTAAAGTGCTCAAAACCAGACTGAAACAAGACGGCTTTACAACCATGACAACTATTCTAACTTTTACCGGAGGGGATTTTCAACAAGTCCGTAGAAAAATAAACATTGTCCCCCAACGTTGCATAAAGAAGCAATCAACAAATAAATTAATTCAACTGCTTTTTGTTGTTGTTAGTTTGTCTTAAAAGTGTCTCACACAATCATCGAAGTGAGAGGAGGAGGAGCTCCCCGACAGAGAAAGAAAAAGGTGAGAACAGTGTGTCGTAAAGTTCGTCATTGCACAGAAAAGGTCTGTTTAACTCCCCTCCTCCTCTTCCTCTTTGCTAAAACACTCCTTCCTCAGGTGAGTGAAAGGAAAACACAAATGAAAACATGTCTCCTCAAACATCAGAATCACGATCACTCTCCAGGCAGCTTCTTCACAGAAATCACAGGAAGACACCGATCTGTTTCGGCTCTACTGTTCGCGCCTATGACTTCCCTGTTCCCTGATTGGCTGATTAAGCAGCACACGGGCTGTATCCCCTCCTTATCGACTACCGTTCCTATTTACCCGACGAAACACTCTCCAGTTGGAGCCACCGCTCTTCTTCCCACACAAGCGTTCCTCCGTTTCTTTAAATCTTTGTGTAAGTGGTAAGAAAAAACTAAATTCAGTCGCCAAGCTGGAGAGCGTTCCCGCCATAAAGTGGGACTGAGATGTGTAAAAAAATAAAGAAATCAATAACTGTAGTAGAAACAGTTTTGCATGTAAGAGGCGATTTTTATTATATACTCAGACTATTACATCTACATGTATACGACAGAGTGGACAACGGCTGTTGGGACGCCGTGTTTGTTTGTCTCTGCCTATTGCTGGTTACAATTTAGATATGTGTGGTTGTACGCGATGTGTGTACGCGCATGTGTGTTATGTGGCTGTGTGTGCGTATGTGTGGTGCGCGTGTGTGTGGCTGTGTGTTGTGTGTGTGGTGCGGTGTGTGCTGTGTGTGTGTGTGGTGTGTGTGTGTGTGTGTGTCGTGTGTGTGTGTGTGTGTGTGTGTGTGTGTGTGTGTGTGTGACTCCATGTGGACGGCGAGGAGAGAGAAGAAACTCTTGTACTGCCATCTGCCTTCTTCCAGTACATTCAAATAGTGGTCGTCATCCTCGATTCATCTATGAAGGAACGAAATAAGAAGCAGCTGAGGGTTCGTGTTGTTAAGTGGCTCGGTTTTTGGTTGGGTTACCGTCAACAGTCCAAAGGCAGCCTCTGATCTGCTGGATTGCCTCAGTGCAACAGAGATAATGCAGCTCTGACTGTACTCCCCCTGCGATACTATGGTTCAGTGCCAGCGTCTATACAGTTGCTATAGTTCAGGTACTCCATAGTGCTCTGAAGAAAAACATGCACACAGAGAGACAGCAGGAAGCAACACTTTCTTTACAGTACAATCCTTCTGTGCAGGTTAGTGTGTGCAGGACGTGTTCCCTGGGTTGTGCCTCGGCCACCAAATTTACTCTACAGGGTAAATGCATTCACCGAGCCTAACACGTGGAACTGTTGCCGTTTTTTGAAAGTATACTGCGTGTGTTGGGTGAAAATGTATTTGATTAAACACTAATATGTTACAACTGTAAACAGAGTAGTTCTCCCGTGGGAAAAACTGTTATATTTATTATACACTTATACATAGATTTGTTCTTTTTTTGTAGCTTTATTACAAAAATGATTCTTATTAAATGTCCTATTATGATAGATTTTCATATTGTTATAAGACGATGACAGGGTCGACTTGCTTGTCCTCTTAAAAAGCATGCATATTTTTTATTTGCCCTCCTCTTCATCTCCACGTGGTTTTACTATCCAATTGGGAACGTCCAATCAGTCCTCCTCCTCTTCCTCGTCTTCGTTTCCCTTTGAGATGTAAGGCTTGAAAAGAAACAGGTGTCCTTTGTTGCATCAGCTGTCTTTGTCTCATTGTGTGTCCACCTCCAGAAAATCTGTTTCTCACTTCTGAAGAATCCATCTCAAAGTTGTTGATACCTGAAAGGAACAGATTAATAATATATATTGTATTGTCACGCTCATTCCTGGCTGACTCCGGGTCAGTTTGTAATGAGGAGTCTGTTCAGTTGGCTGTCATGGCGGCTCCCGGGCTGAGCGCCTCCTCCTCCTTCTCCAGCGTCTGCACAAGGCTGGAGGAGACATCCGAGGACTTCCGCTCTGTGATTGGCTCTGCAGGTGGTTGCCCCGGACTACTGCCACCGGAGGCGTCCCCTTGGTGCCGGGGGGGGAGTCAACGAGGCCAGCTCCGGCTCCATGCACACTCTCAATCTCATCCTCCTGAGCGGGAAACACAGGGGCCGTCAGCAGAGATGGCAAAAGTACACAAATCCTTTACTCAATAAGTACAGATTCTCGTGTTTAAAAATACTCTGGTGAAAGTAGAAGTACTGACTCTAACTTCTTTACTCAAGTCAAAGTAAAGAGGCTTTAAGATGTACCTCAAGTAAAAAGTACCCATAACTACCAGCTGTTTTAAAGAGTACCTGACCTCCCTTTATATTAATAGAGCAATAATGTCATTGTTAGCTAATGAATGTTTCCATGCTGAACAACGGCAACATGACAACGTTTCCATTGGTCCCTCTTCTTTAGAGAAGAGCAGGAAGTGATGGATACACGGATCGTGTTCAAATCAATAGGCACGCAATGACTCTAAAGAATAATGATCACGCACCAAACACACATTCAGACTAAGGAACCAGCTGTTTGGGAAATGAGAGAAGTAGAAAGTACAGGTATTTGGGTTCAACATGTAAGAAGTAGAAAGTACAGGTATTTGAGTTCAACATGTAAGAAGTAGAAAGTACAGGTATTTGAGTTCAACATGTTAGAAGTAGAAAGTACAGGTATTTGAGTTCAACATGTGAGAAGTAGAAAGTACAGGTATTTGTGTTTCAACATGTAAGAAGTAGAAAGTACAGGTATTTGAGTTCAACATGTAAGAAGTAGAAAGTACAGGTATTTGTGTTCAACATGTAAGAAGTAGAAAGTACAGGTATTTGTGTTCAACATGTGAGAAGTAGAAAGTACAGGTATTTGTGTTCAACATGTAAGAAGTAGAAAGTACAGGTATTTGAGTTCAACATGTGAGAAGTAGAAAGTACAGGTATTTGAGTTCAACATGTAAGAAGTAGAAAGTAACAGGTATTTGAGTTCAACATGTGAGAAGTAGAAGTACAGGTATTTGTGTTCAACATGTAAGAAGTAGAAAGTACAGGTATTTGAGTTCAACATGTGAGAAGTAGAAAGTACAGGTATTTGATTTCAACATGTGACAGGTATTGTGTTCAACATGTGAGAAGTAGAAAGTACAGGTATTTGTGTTCAACATGTAAGAAGTAGAAAGTACAGGTATTTGTGTTCAACATGTGAGAAGTAGAAAGTACAGGTATTTGTGTTCAACATGTAAGAAGTAGAAAGTACAGGTATTGTGTTCAACATGTAAGACGTTAGACAAGTACAGGTTATTGTGTTCAACATGTGAGAAGTAGAAAGTACAGGTATTGTGTTCAACATGTAAGAAGTAGAAAGTACAGGTATTTTGTGTTCAAAATGTAAGAAGTAGAAAGTACAGGTATTTGTGTTTCAACATGTAAGAAGTAGAAGAAAGTATCAGAGTATTTGAGTTCAACATGTAAGAAGTAGAAAGTACAGGTATTTGAGTTTCAACATGTAAGAAGTAGAAAGTACAGGTATTTGTGTTCAACATGTAAGAAGTAGAAAGTACAGGTATTTGTGTTCAACATGTAAGAAGTAGAAAGTACAGTATTTGTGTTCAACATGTAAGAAGTAGAAAGTACAGGTTATTTGAGTTCAACATGTAAGAAGTAGAAAGTAAGGTATTTGAGGTTCAACATGTAAGAAGTAGAAAGTACAGGTATTTGTGTTCAACATGTGAGAAGTAGAAAGTACAGGTATTTGTGTTCAACATGTAAGAAGTAGAAAAGTACAGGTATTAGTGGTTCAACATGTAAGAAGTAGGAAAGTACAGGTATTTGTGTTCAACATGTAAGAAGTAGAAAGTAACAGGCTATTTGAGTTCAACATGTAAGAAGTAGTAGAAAAGTACAGGTATTTGTGTTCAAAATGTGAGAAGTAGAAAGTACAGGTATTTGTGTTCAACATGTAAGAAGTAGAAAGTACAGGTATTTGTGTTTCAACATGTAAGAAGTAAGAAGTAGAAGTACAGGTATTTGAGTTCAAAATGTAAGAAGTAGAAAGTACAGGTATTTTGTGTTCAACATGTGAGAAGTAGAAAGTACAGGGTATTTGTGTTCAAAATGTAAGAAGTAGAAAGTACAGGTATTTGTGTTCAACATGTAAGAAGTCAAAGTAAAAAGTCGTCAGAAAATAAGTAGTGGAGTATAAGTACTGGCACCAGAACAATGTACTTAAGTACAGTTACGAAGTATTTGTACTCCACTACTTCCCAACCTCTGGGCGTCAGTCAACTGAATCAGAAGTGAACCAGAATCAGAATTACAATTAATGTATTAGCAGTGGTGGGGAAGTAAACTAAGTACATGTATGTATTCAAGTACTTGATCATAAGTACAATTTTGAGGGACCTTACTTGAGTATTTCCATGTTTTGCTTCATACTATTATCCATGTATTTAATACCTTTAGTTACTTCACAGATGTGGATGAATGATGGGAAATATAATCAAGTGTTAAATCAGACGTTAGTTCCACCTGGAGTAAATCCACAAGCTACCCTGCAGTCTACAAAGTACTTCAGACTAGCTGCACCTTCACCAGCTTTGAGAACACTTTCATGATCAATCATTATAAAACATATCATATATTATTCTGAAATGGACCAATCTGCACAACGACTACTTTTACTGTCGCTACTTTCACTATTTTTGATGAGAATACTTTTCTACTTTACTTGAGGAGCATTTTGAATACAGGACTTTTACTGTAACAGAGTTCCTACACTCTGGTACTTCTACTTTTACTCACAAGATCTGAGTACTTCTACTTTTACTCAAGCACAAGATCTGAGTACTTCTACTTTTACTCAAGTACAAGATCTGAGTACTTCTACTTTTACTCAAGCACAAGATCTGAGTACTTCTACTTTTACTCAAGTACAAGATCTGAGTACTTCTACTTTTACTCAAGTACAAGATCTGAGTACTTCTACTTTTACTCAAGCACAAGATCTGAGTACTTCTACTTTACTCAAGCACAAGATCTGAGTACTTCTACTTTTACTCAAGTACAAGATCTGAGTACTTCTACTTTTACTCAAGCACAAGATCTGAGTACTTCTACTTTTACTCAAGAACAAGATCTGAGTACTTCTACTTTTACTCAAGAACAAGATCTGAGTACTTCTACTTTTACTCAAGTACAAGATCTGAGTCTTCTACTTTTACTCAAGAACAAGATCTGAGTACTTCTTTTTACTCAAGTACAAGATCTGAGTACTTCTACTTTTACTCAAGAACAAGATCTGAGTGCTTCTACTTTTACTCAAGAACAAGATCTGAGTACTTCTACTTACTCAAGTACAAGATCTGAGTACTTCTACTTTTACTCAAGAACAAGATCTGAGTACTTCTACTTTTACACAAGTACAAGATCTGAGTACTTCTACTTTTACTCAAGTACAAGATCTGAGTACTTCTACTTTTACTCAAGAACAAGATCTGAGTACTTCTACTTTACACAAGTACAGATCTGAGTACTTCTACTTTACTCAAGCACAAGATAGTACTTCTCCCATCTCTTTTTAAAATGCAAAGTGTTACAGAAAAAGTGGCATACAGTAGCAGGTGGAAAAAAGCAAGCAAAATTAAAATGACATAAAACAACATATTAAAGTATTGAGACCTCATACAAATGTATGCCTTTACATAACAGTGGCGTACAGTACAGTAGTCCTTCTCAGGTTCATCCCTTTAACTCGTCTTGTATGAATGACATTGATCCAAACTGACTTCCAAGGCTTTACAGATTGATTTCCCATCTGTCTCGCAACTTGCCTGATGAAGAGAGACTGGGAGCAGTTCCTAGTGATATCATTCATCACCGTTGACATTTAGTTGTGCAGGATGCCGATTTAGAGCCCTTTATTGTTGGCTTGTCGAATCATAATCACTAACTGTGTGTGGATGGTGCGTGCAGGAAGCTTCAGCGAGCAAAATGTCTGAGTCAACGGCTGAAACGCTTCATGCTTTTCCATTCATTGTCGGGGTTCACAAGAAACAAAAGAAGAAGCCGCTGAGGCCAGTGAACGGCTCAAGCTTGAACAACTCTGGATCCTACAATACCACGCGCTCGTTACATCCCGGATTGATTATTGCAACTCCATCCTCTCTGGTCTTCCTCCGCCGCCGTATCATTACCAGAACTCCTTCCATTGATCATATCACTCCGGTTCTTCAACAACTCCATTGGCTCCCCGTTAAATACCACATCGACTTTAAAATATTGCTCCTCGCCTTCAAGGCCCTTCACACTGTTGCACCTCCATATATCTCTGAACTCCTTCACACCTACGCCGCCACTGCCTCCACTCCCTCTCGTGCTCTCCGATCCTCCTTGCCTTCCAACTCACTGTACCTTCTGCCCGCCTGACCACCATGGGGTCACGAGCCTTCAGCCCCCCGTCTCTGGAACTCTCTTCCGCAAGACATCCGCAATATGGACTCACTCCCAACCTTCAAATCCTGCCTGAAAACCCACCTTTTTAAACTGGCGTATTTAATATCTTAATTCTTCTAAACTGATTTCTGTTTCTGAGTCTTTGTTTTTTAAGTCTTGAATGACTGTTTGACCTTCTTTGTTGCTTGTTTATAATTAGTTATATACGTTTAAAAATGCATTATTATTATTATTTATACCCACAATGCAACACATATTTTACTGCATTTATGTGGTGTTGAATTAAAAATAATAGTTGGATATTAAAACTTGTCAGCAGAACTAACATACAGCAGCCTTTTTAATTTATATCTTTTGTATCTTACTTCGGTTTTACCTAAGGGTTTCTGCATGTATCATTCATGGACATATTTATATCACATTTTATTGATTAAAAATCATGGTGAAAATGGATTGTTTTAATGTTTTTTACAGTAAGTTCTTATTTATAAAGTGATGGAAAAAATTGCCTCTGTAAAATGTTTTAACTCTAATTTCTCAAGACACGTTTTCTTTCAGTTTAAGCAACTTGTACAAACATATTCACACTAGGCCCCTGTTTTTTTTTTCATTTTCCTTTCAGCTGTCTCCCCACAGTTTATACATCGAAAGAAAATATGAAAGAAAGAAAAACTGGTGAATTGTAATGTTCATATCTAATATATGTCCCGCTATTCACCTGCAGCGTCTCCCCTCAGAATATGGAATAGATTAGGAGCATCAGTCTTGTCTTCAGTGCTGATCTTAAATCATACATGTATTCTGAGCATGTGTTCCCCTCACCTGGACCTCCTGCTGCTTTTTTTCAGTTTTAGCATCTTATACCAACATATTCATACTATTGCCCACTGTTTTTTCAATGTGTCTTTCAGCTGTATCCACCGTTTATACATAGAAAGGAAATATGAAAGAAAGACAAAAATAGTGAATGTTAATGGTCATACCTCATTATAATCTCCCCAGTTGTTAGCATCATACTTGTCTAGCGCAGATCCTAAATCATATGTATTCTGAGCATGTGTTCCCCTCACCTGGACCTCCTCCTCCTCCTCTTCATCCTCCTCCTCCTCTCTGCTGCTCCAGGAGGGGGGAGTGCTCCGTCCCCATGTCCTCCCCAGACGGGACACACAGGCTGGGCTCCACCATCACCGCCACCCCATGAAGCCCCCACTCTCCGTGGGGTAGGTCTCCATGCTGTTCCACAGGTCCACCAGCGGGGGGCGGGCCGGGTGCACCAGGCTGTGGATGGTGCTGTTGGGCGTAGCTTGCAAAGATTGGTTGGCGCTGTGCAGCCGCTGCTCCAGAGACTGGGGGGGGGGGGGGGGAGAGGGGGGGAGGGACAGATCAGGAGGCAGAACAGAAAGGTGTTCACAGTTTCTGAATGTGTGTGTTCGGGAAGATACTTTCGTATTCCTATGTTATCTTTTTTCTCTGTGTTGCTTTTATTTATTTTTAAAATTGTTTTATTTTAACATATTATCACTGTAGATGTTTTATCTTGTTCTGTATTCATTTTAATATTATTTTTATATTGTTGTTTTGTTTTCTGTAAAGCGCTTTGGGCTGCTTTGTGCATGGAAGGTGCTGCTATACAATCTACCAAACTGTTGTATGACCTGCAGCTGCCTCTAGACAGAAGGAGGCAGGGCATGATTCACTTTGTTTATCTGCAGACTGGAAGACATCGACTCTTGTCTTCCACCCTTTGAGGGGGCAAAGAGCAACATCATCGTAAATGGGAATACCTGCCGACACGAAACCGATTTACGACTATGTGTGGGACTGCACTTAGACTATAATCTTGATGTTACTTCCTGTTCCTTTGAGCAGCATACCTCATGTGTGTGATTGAACTCTGCTGCCTGATCATTGATTCTCAAACCGACGTCGAGTGATATTTTCCTAACAGTGAGAGAAATCAATTCTGCTTCTTTGTGCAGAGAAGAGAGTAGTGTCTTTTCTTGGCGCCGACTTGCAGTTTAAAGTCAAATGTAATGTTTTGGATTGTTTCCTATAGTGTCTGAAAAGGAGAGTTAATAATACTTCACTTATTATTCAGGTCGCTCTTGAAAAATAGATTTTAATCTCAATGAGACTTTCACCTGGTTAAATAAAGGATAATAGATTCTCTGTACTGTATTTTTCTTAACTTTATTAAAGAAACAATCTTTGACCTTCTTCCAAACATTTGTTTACTTAAGAGTCCATGGATATGCTTACACAACTAAAATCAACAAACAACAAAAACAAAGAGTTTGCTTGTAGACACATTTTACATTTTGGCATTAAGCATGAGATAATCTTAATAATGATTATATTTAATTGTTGACAAATCAACCTTTGTTCCCTATAATTATTTATTTTTGGTGGAAAAATATTATTCTCCTTTTAGAAGTCTCAGTTACATCTGAGTTCATTTCTAATTTTGGAAATGACATTTTTATACATTTACTTAAAATCAAGTTCTTTTTTATTTCCCTCCAAACATGAAAACCAACATTTTTCTTTAGCTAAGTAATATTTTTAGATTATCTAGGTGGTTATGGAAGTATTGTAAATCCGCTGCAATCACATATACGCACTCACTTCCTGGATTCACACACAACCTAACAAACACCCGATCTCCGCCAACGGGACAGAGTGGGCTCTAGAGCTGCTGGGTTTTACGTGACTTCCTGTTTCTTTGGACTGCTCGGGTTCATGCATTATTAGAGTGACTTTGAGAGTCAGTAAACATACTATCACACACTGCATTTCCTCACTCCACCCACCTCCATTACCCTCTATTCAGGCTACGCCCACAGAAGGTTACTCCACCTGCTGCTGCTGGTACTGCAGCAGCTGCTGCTGCTGGTAGCTCTGGATCTGCTGGATCTGCTGCAGCTGCTGCAGCTGGTTCTGCTGCTGGAGCGTCAGCTGCTGCTGTTGCTGCTGCGACAGGAAGCACCCCGCCGCCTGGCCCTCGTAGCCCTCAGGCCCGAGGACGTAGGAGCCGGCCGGGGAGGACATCACGCCGGAGGAGTCTTTGTTCATGGGCTCCCAGGCGTCGGACGAGGAGAGGCAGTAGTGGCCCTGGGAGACGTAAGTGTGGGGCCACACATCCGCTGAGGAGTGGTGCAAGATCTGATCTGGAAGGAAATAAAGGGCAGGAGTGGCTATTAAAGGTGCTGCTGGAGGTGTTGGTGCCAGGAACACGTGAGGGAGAGTTCCGGCAGTGCTGGACAACGTATTCAGACCCGTGTTACTGGTAAAAGTCCTGCATGTAAACCGGATTATAGCAAAGCAGTCATTATAATCGTCTGAGAACTTTGTCTCACCACTGAGAACCACTTTGGTCACTGCCTCTGAAATCAAAATGTCCAAATCATGAGTTATCCAGGTTTACCCTTCAACCGACCATGATGGAAAATGTGGAATTAATAATGAGCTACCCTCCAGCGCGGAGAGGAGACGAACAGCGTGTTCTCATTACTGAGCAACACCACACATGCAAGCTGCCTTTTTCATTCAAAGCCAGCGCTGCAGAGTGAGTTTGTACATTTAATTACACACCCAAGTTTTGAGCTACTTCCCTGGAGTATATCCACTTTATGCTACTTTAAAAACATAGTAAATATAATAAAATGAATACAAAGATGAACATAAAGTAAACAATACATTGCAGTGAATCACGTTAAGTTGCCGGGGTGCCAGTCAGGTCGGGCATGACCATTTGATTTGTTGGAGTCTGTCTTGTCTTTATGAACCTGTGATAATGTTAATAGTAATGTAAAGATTGTTCTGAAAGACAGGCCATGCACTTTAAGATGCATCCACGGCCATATTTGTAGTTCTTTGTAGTCCTTTACCTCGACTGCTGATGCTCTCCTGGTTGACCTCGCTCAGACGGGCCACGCTGCCCATCATTGATCCCGACCGCGTGCTCTCTCCGTCCATCGAGCCCCAGGCTATGAGCGTTGCCTCGGTGACTGCAAACTGCTGCAGGATCCCTGAGGGCAGCAGAGGACAAACCAGCATTAAGTGGCATACATCAATCTTACAAAGTGAGGGGAAAGCAATATGCTGATCAATGAGGGTTCATAGGTCAAAAGCAAATTGGATAAATAGCTAGGACTTGGACCATTAAGAGCTTTGAAAAACATATAGTAGTACTGTATGTTAAAGAGGCCCTTATTGGTGCTTTTTGGGGGGGTTTCCCTCTGCTGTAGTGTGTTACATTTCAGTGCATGTAAATGGTCTGCAAAAGCTACAATTCCTGTGTTTCCTCCAGAAGGAGTTACTCACCCAAATACTTGGACTCTATGTAACACTCTCTTTTCTATTGGCCAGCCACTCTCAACACACTGTACGTGATAGGGGCGGGACATCTCTAAGCGGTGGACCAATCACAATAGGGCCGGCGAGCTAACCAATCAGAGCAGACTGGGATGTGTGGTTTCTCAGGCAGTATGAGAAAAATAAAGAGCTTTTTGAACATTAAAGCATAGAGACATGTCCCAGTAGACACAATACATACTGATATGAACCTGAACATGAGCAGACTATGGCCCCTTTAAAATGTGGGTGAACGGGCTCTTTGTGAGTTTCTGACCTGCAGTGAAGCGCGCCTCCTTCTCTCCTTCACTCAGGTCGCTGTAGGCGTCGCTCTCCATCCGCCGCTCCTTCTCCCGCTCCTCGGTGGTGATCCGGGGGCAGCGGCACGCCTCCTGGTCCCACCGTCGACATGCCCCAGTTCTGCCACTCGATCATGTGAGCCACGCGACCCTGCGCCATGCCGGTGGGCTTCGTCACTCGCTCCTTCATCGTGCGGCTCACACCTGGTGGGGGAGGAAAGGAGGGATAGAAGAAGAGTGGAGGAAGAGAGGGGAGGAACAGACATAAGATAGATATGTTATTATCAAGTATTTTATTGTGTTTGTTCGGGGATGTTGTGAAGAATGATGAAACTATGGATGCCCAGCAGGATCAGCCTAAACTGTGTGGAGGATAAACAGTGTGGTCCTCAAACATAATGCAGTTTTGTTTAATTATATTATTACTGTAAGATTGTTAATTACCTTAGAAGCTGATTGTGTGTAAATGTGTATAAATAGAGTTCGGTCGCATTTCATTTACTTGTTTTTGAAGATAAGAATGTAAATAATTGAATATTGGGAAATAGTAAAGGAACGATTTTGTGTTACACGATATTTTGATCGCATTACACGATTACGTTGCCTGATTTGATCATAAAAAGAACACAATAACTCAAATGTTGTTGTAAAAATCGAATGAAACTATTTCCCCTACCTGCTTACTGTGTCTGTGCATGGATGTATTGGCATCGGCAATATTTATTTATTTGTTCTCAATAACTTTACCTAAAACCTGCAATTCAATCCATTTTGTTATTGTGAAAATACCTTTCATTTGTAGAGTAATTCCTTCTCACAGGAGAACCGAACATAGGCCTTACTATTTGGTTATTTCATATATATTTATATTGAATTACCAGATAATAATGAAAACAAAAATGTAAAATAACCTATATTGGTATTTCAATTTAAGAAAAATATAGTTTAGTCCGACCTAGCTTCTCAGTATTTTAAAGAGCGTCTTCATGAACATGGCTGAGGAGAATAGCTCAATGCAGATGTGCTGAGGGGATGATAGCATGTTTGTAATGAGACGACACCATTGTCTGATGGAGTAAAGGCAGGAGAATGGATGTGTCCTGTCTGAAAGAGGTGCATCATGGGATGGAATAGGTTAATTAGGGTGAGGTGGTTGTATGGCATGAGTAATGAGAGGTCGGCTTGTTGACATAACATCTTTCACACCTCTGCTAATCTGCGCTGGGTAAACAGAAGCACTCTGCTGTCTGTGTGAGGAGGACTCACCCTCACCCTAACCCTGATGGCCGCATAATGGCCTCACTCCATATTTCATGTGACCAACACAGGACTGTACATCCCTGGGCTCTTTGACGATGAGATTTATGAATGAATGAAAGGACACATCTGGACCACACCAGCTGCACTGAACTCTGTTCAACACAAACCATCCACACTAAAGCCCCGGCCACACGAGGACGATAACGGTCGTATCTGCTACAGTTCTCTATCAGATAGACGGTTCGGCCACACGAGGCCGACATGGAAACGCAGAACACGATAACGGGTCCCAAGGTGGGTAGATCTGCGAATGAAACGCTCTGGGGGGGCAAACGGCTCTGTGTTTACGCCTATACGATCATGTCCTGATAACGTTGAAGCAATAGCCCCGCCTCTCCCCACCTCTGCTGCTCGGAGATCAGCTGCTGGGCTCTCAGAAGAGGGGGAGGAAAAGAGAGGCTTCATGTATTATTCTTATATTGTTATATAGAGTCGTTATTCTTTTGTTTTAAAGCTCAATAAATAACAAAGAAGACCTCTGACCGGCACTTTTCTAATTTTGTCCAGAAGATTTCAACTTTAACGGACATGTTGACACGGTCCCCTCGTCCCTTGGAAGAGGCGGAGAGGTGCGTGTTTGTCATCTGCTGGTGGACTACCGGAGAGATTTACAGCAGGAGCAAACGCTTGCCTCGGGGAGGGAGAAAAAGAGCCAGAGTGTCCACAGCGGAGAATAAACAGAAGGGCAACCATGCGCGGGAAGTCTTTTTCGCTGCTTTTGTGGCAGGAGTACAGCGCCACTTACAGGCCCGGCATATGTACTACAGCGTCTCCAGCGCTTTCGAACGGTCTTTTGAGCGGTCTTTTGAACGGAAACGTTTCTGGTGCCTGTTGCGTGTGGACGGAAGACTTTTTTGATATCGATTTCGGTCCGTTTGCGTTATCGTCCTCGTGTGGCTGCAGCCTAACACTACACAGTTTCAGAACCACTGAACATGAAGAGCTACACTTCCCACTCATTGTCTTAGAGCAACACGCTGGATGAGGACGCACTGTGTGTGTGAGGTGTGTTGTTTTAATCAATTAAACTTGATGTATATATATCACTTAGCATAAGGTAACACAATGTGCTTCCCCAGCTAAAAAACAAAACTAACCCCCGTCCCAGTTCACAGAGACACACTTAACTATGTGATTGATAACACTTAACATCAACAGAACTCAATAAACACAAGACAATTAACTTAAAGAGGCCCTTCTATGTCTGTTGGTGTTTTCCTTTTCCTGTCGTGTGTTATATCGTTTGTTGTGCATTTAAATGGTCTGTAAGTCCCTGTGATTTTCTCTCCAACAGGACTCCTCTCCTCCCTGCCTGAAACGCCTCCATTGGACTATGTAGTACGTCAACACATTTCAAATAAATGTATTAGGTTAGTTGAGAGCAATAATGTTAAATAGGTTCAACTTAAAATGATTGCTTTTAACTAACCTAATACAGTGATATATTAAAGTCAACGTCTCAGTTCCTTCAGTGTACTAACACTACACAGTTTGTTTCACAGCCACTTAACAAAAAGAGCTACACTTCCCACTCACCTTGTCTTAGAGCAACACGCTGTATGAGGATGCACTGTGTGTGTGTTTTTAAGGCTGATTTAATTCCATCAATGACTCAGGAGGTGGTCATTGACGAGTGTTATTACGGTGTGAAGAGGAAGTGATTCAGGGGAACCCATTTTCGGGTACCATGCTGGCTCCAGCCGAGCCAACATGGGGTCGTTTACCCGTTTACAGCACAGACACACACCTGACACACCTGACAGAGAAGCATTAGCCAGAGCCCCGATGCCGTACGCATTAGAGTTCCTCTTGAGCCGAGGCAGGATCGACGTGGTGTCTTCCATGGACAGCTGGAGGGGGAGAAGACAGAGGAATGGAGGAAGGGGGGAAAAAGCGGGCAGGAAAGGATAGTATGGGAAGTGTGACGGGGCACACAAAGACGTCGAGACGGTGTGTGTTTCAGGAAGGGTGAGTGGAGAGAAGTGATGGAGATGTTGGGTTAATACAAAATCTCCAAATCCAACTTTTTTTTTATTTTACCCTGCACCAATTCTGATTGTGCCACGACTAAAACCTGGAAGAGATCGACTGTAAAGGCCGAGGTGGAAGAGAGGGGGGAGGGTGAAAGAGGTCAGGGTGAGTTAAATCAAAACAGGTGAGAGAAACATATAAATATAGGAGGAAGAGTGAGGGAATGAGGTCACAACACTTACATTGATTCCTTCCCATGACAATTCTGAAGGTCCATGCTGAGGAAGAGAAATATAGGAGGAAGGGAGGGATGGGGAAAGAAGGAGAAGGAAAGACAGATACATGCACGGGGGGGATGGGGAGAAGACGAAGAAAAAGAGGAGGGGGTTGAACATCGGACATGCAGAGAAATGAAGAGACAGGGAGACGGATACACAGGATTTTCCAGGGAGGAGGAAGGCAAGAGTCAAGGACCGGAATGAGAGGGAGAAGGGGGGGGGGATTAAACAGGGATCAGTTTATTTGCTTCGTTATGTTTAGCAGAGTGAAAACGCTGCGGAGGGATGAGCGTCCTCTCGGCTTACACGTGCTGCCAGAAACACTGAAGAGCCAGCAGGAAATCCAGCGCGAGTGAGAGAGATGTGTTGAACTTTATCTGATGCTGCGTAAAGACAGGGGACTGGGGCTATGAGGAGGAAAGGGAGGGGTGTGTGTGTGTCTATGTATGGGTGTGTGTGTAGGGTTAGGGTTAGGATAAGTCTCCAGGAAATGCATGTAAGTCAATGTAATGTCCCCTGAAGTGATGTATACATGGTGTGTGTGTGTGTGTGTGTGTGTGTGTGTGTGTGTGTGTGTGTGTGTGTGTGTGTGTGTGTGTGTGTGTGTGTGTGTGTGTGGTGTGTGTGTGTGTGTGTGTGTGTGTGTGTGTGTGTGTGTGTGTGTGTGTGTGTGTGTGTGTGTGTGTGTGTGTGTGTGTGTGTGTGTGTGTGTGTGTGTGTGTGTGTGTGTGTGTGTGTGTCGAAGGGCAATCTTGGGCACAATGCATAAATAAATAATGGAATAAATCCACAGTGCATTTGGTGAAAAAGTGGAGTTCTCTAGATTTAGTCCAAAATGGTTTCCTCTCCTGTGTCCTCTCCCAGGGGGTCAGATATACAGCATGGGATCAGTGAAGCAGCCAAGAAGAGAAGAGAGGAGAGGAGAGGAGAGGAGAGGAGAGGAGAGGAGAGGAGAGGATTCAGGACATGGGAAGAGAAGAGGATACAAGGCGAGAGGAAAGGAAAGGAAAGATAGATTACTAGATGAGAGGAAAGGTGAGGACACAAGAGGAGAGGAGAGAAAGGGAGACGATTTAGGACATGAGAAGAAAAGAGGATAGGCAACAGGAAAGGAAAGGAAAAGATAGATGACGAGACGAGAGGAAAGGTGAGGACACAAGATAAGAGGAGAGGAAGGAGAGGAAAGGAGACGATTCAGGACATGAGAAGTGGATACAAGGCGAGAAGAAAGGAAAGGAAAAGTAAAGATAGATCACTAGATGAGTGGAAAGGTGAGGACACAAGAGGAGAGGAAAGAAGACAATTTAGGACGTGAGAAGAAAAGAGGATACAAGGCGAGAGGAAAGGAAAGGAAAAGATAGATGACGAGACGAGAGAAAAGGTGAGGACACAAGATGAGAGGAGAGGAAGGAGAGGAAAGGATAGGAAGATAGAGCAGGAGGGGATAAGACAAGAGGAGATATGAGAAGAGGATACAAGACGAGAGTAGAGGAGTAGAGGACACAAGACAAAAGGAAAGGACAGGAGGGGAGATGCGTTGAGAGGAGAGGATACAAGTTATAAAGGAGGCAAGTAGAGAAGAGAGTACAAAAGACAAGAGGAGATTTTTATAAGAGAGGAGAGGAAAGGAGAGGATGAGAGTAAAACGGATGATACAAGACGAGAGGGGAGGAAAGGACACAAGGCAAGACAAGAAGATACAAGACAAGAAGAGAGAAGAGGACACGAGAGGAGAGAAGACAAGGAATGAGGGGAGAGGAAAGGATAGAAATCAAGACAAAATTAGAGGAAAGGGGAGGACACAAAACAAGACCAAGGGAACGATACAAGGCTAGACAAGATGAGAGGAGACAAGGCAAGAGGAAATGACAAGAGAGGAGAGAAGAGGAGAAGTCGAGTGGAGAGGAGGATAAAAAAGATATAGGGATGATGTGTACAAAGTTGTAGAAGGAGACTGATGCCTTTTGCTTTTTTTGCGACTATCCAACAGACATCAAACAACGAGCCAACAGAACCAGAGACTGTTCCCCTACACCCCCCCTCATTTAGGGAGGTGTAGGGGAAGTCAAGCGACTGACATTGATATGATGTGTGACTACTTCACTTAATCTACTAGCACAAGCACTGGCAGCTCGAGTTACAGAGAGCTGCTGCTCAGCATGTAGCTGCAGGGAGACTGGTTCAAATCAGCGGCCATGTTGGCTCCTCAGAGAGTCAGTATGACACTTACCTGCTCCCCGTCCTTCTGGACCGGCACGCCATCTCCCGCTGAGAGGAGGGGGAAGAGAAGGGGGAGGAGATACATTAATATTACTCAATCAAATCATGTTATTTAATCATTCCTTTATTTAAGTTGGATAAAGAAACAGGTACAAACATGAGACATAATGGAGACATGTGAAGTGAGACAGCACCAGGGCCGGCCCTCGGCATAGGCAATATAGGCGAATGCTAAGGGCGCATCAACCCATAGGGGGCGCCGAAAATGGAAAAAAAAAAAATTTGAATTTTTAAAAAAAATTTTTTTTTTATTTGCATGCCCCCGGACCCCCCCTAGAGTACCCCCCCCCCCCCCCCACTTAAATCATGTTCAAATGGATAGGAAACTAAATACAGTTGCACACATCTTGTGTCAATATCTTTGTTTTTGTGGTCATGCCACAACCATGCACCTGCGAATCATAGTGAGTGTCTGCATTTTGGGGGGGGGGGGGGGCGCCAGCTAAAATCTTGCCTAGGGCGGCAAATTGGTCAGGGCCGGCCCTGGACAGCACAGTAACCTATAGGAAGCTTGAGAACAGGGGCCCAGATATTATATACCATTCATACATATCGAATTGAGAGAATTCACGTATTATACTGAACCATCACAACACAGAAACATATCCAACACTGCATTTCAGAAAGAGTGAACGTGTTTCCAACTCCACAGCCATTCAGCGTATTGTATCTCTGACAGGTTTGCTTGACAAGAGTTGCTTTAACCGTTATGCTGTGTTCGGGTCTCCCGTGACCCGTTTCAAGTTAAAATGATATAATAAGTACGCTCTAGTTTTTTTTTATCGGAACAAGGCTTCATGATATCCTCCACAGCAGCTATAAACACTACGGGTTTGGACCATTTAGCCAAGTCTGAAGGTCTCTAAAAAGAAGTGTATAATTTGGTGTTGGGGTCTGGGGAGACCCAGTTTTGGGTGACTCTGGATCAAATTTGGCCCAATCAACATTCATCTTTGCCTTTAGACGCCCCTCCCCCTTCATCCACTGTAACAATAACTCGCCACATGCACCTGGTCTCCCTCTGCACCCCTCCCCCCACGGGAACTCGACCTTTCTCAAAGAGTACACTAACACTTGAACCTGAACTCACATATACACGTGTGCAATACGTGGTGTGATGTGTTTTGGGCCATAACATTAAATTACAGCAGGGTTGTACGGTTATGAATGTATTATAAGTTAGTTATGATGTAGTTAAAACAATATTGGATGATAGTCATTTTTTTTGAGTGTTTTGGACTGAGATAAATCACGGGTCAAAATGTACCCGCGAACACCATGAACGGTAACAGCTTTCGAACACAACACGAGGGTTAAGCGTTAAAGACAGACAAAGATATAGACCTTTTTACAAGACAACCGTGTTCTTTAACAAATCATTCATACAAAACTTTGCCAAAAGTTCAATGAAGGAGATATTTTTTCTTCAGTTGCATTTATTCCTCTCCGGCGAATCACTTTCCCTTTCACACAAAGTCCGTTCATTCATCATTTTTTCCCGCCTTTATGTTGAAAAACACATTTTAAACACCCTTAATTTCAAGATCAACAATTACACACAAGTATTATCCCTTCTCTTAACAATGATGTATATAGAGCGGCTGGATGCAGCTGATACAAGTTCATCAAATCAACCACGGTAACACTATTAAAACATAACATTACATAAATAACTAAACCATTAAAATACAGTTAAAACACGGAGACAATAATTTAATATCGTTTCAGCGACCTGAAAGGTTTTTCCATGAATGTCTTCTACAAATGTCTCCATCATAAACAATGATTTCATAAGGAGCTCAGGAACT
Organism: Pseudochaenichthys georgianus; assembly: GCF_902827115.2. Classification (NCBI taxonomy): domain Eukaryota; kingdom Metazoa; phylum Chordata; class Actinopteri; order Perciformes; family Channichthyidae; genus Pseudochaenichthys; species Pseudochaenichthys georgianus. The sequence continues at coordinate 82,970 of NW_027263117.1, forward strand.
CATTAAGCCACCATGATCCGGTGCTTTCTAACAAAGTGCGATGCCATTTCTGTCTGCAGACAACACTATTAGACAACTATTTTTAGAACAAGGTTTTCAGCTTTGAAGTATCTGTAATGTTTTGTAAGCTTGTGTAGTCAAGGTTTCTGCAAAAAATGTCTGCCAAAGGAAAACCAAATGATTAATTGGGAGCTACTTATTTACAAAATGAAAGCCTTGAACTCAATTCGGTTGTGATTTCCTGCATATCTAAATTGTTGACTGGTAACCATATAGAGTGTTTGCTTGTAACACACTTTTACCGCAGTCCTCATCAATAAATCAACTAAAGAGCAGTCAGAGAGGGCAGACCTCAGGCAAGGCCAAATGCCCCATCTCTGAAGTAGAAGTGTATCCATCCAATGATTTGCATCCACTCCGCAAATGTATTTTGTCCCTTGAAAACAAGTTTTATAAAAAATCTGGTAAACGTGTTTCCCCATTGTCCTGCTGACAGACAAACAAAGTGAAAAAGTACATCGGAAAAGAGAGGACAAAATACAAGAGGAGATGAGAGGAAAGGATAAAAGACGAGAGGAGAGGATACAAGGGTAGAAGATAGGACACCAGTTAGGGGGAGGGGAAATCAGACTAGAGGGGAGGAAACAAAACGACCTCCACCAAGGTCGAATCACGATTTCTAAAGATCATGTGTGTGTAAACCCACTGATTGGGATCCGCTCTAAAAATGTCCAAGCCAATGCTACACCCTCAAAACAAGTGCACAGCAAATCTGGAGAGTGTTTTTCCCCCATTGTCCTGCTGACAAACAAACTGAAAAAATAAATTGGAAATGAGAGGACAAAGTATGAGAGGAGATGAGAGGAAAGGATTCAAGACAAGAGGAAAGGAGACAAAACCAAACCACATAATAATTTGGATTCGCCTGAAAAATGTACTGTGTTTACACCAACGCTAACCTTCAAACAAGTTTCTCTGCTGACAGACCAACGATTCGAAATCAATACATAACCTCTATATTCGCTTCAAACAAGATCATACCATAGTAAGTGCTATTGAATCAGTTACAAGGCCTACATTAACATACAAGTTAACTCCATCATGGCGAATAATCAGATGTAAATAAGAGGGATAAGTCTCTATTAGCCACTTTAATTCTAACTCCCAATACGTCAGCTGACCACCTGCAGGCTCTCCTCGTGTCTAGACTCTTTCTGCCGAAGTCTCTCTTCCTCTAGTGAACCTCCTCCACCTGTAAATCACACCTGCGTTTCAGGTGATGAAGCACTATAGAGGAGTCCGTGGCAGATCACGCTCTCTGTTGGATAAAATGAACGTTATTATCCCTCCTCCTTCCTGGCTGTCCAAATCCTAATTAAAACATTGGTTTAATTACAGAGAGGGTACTGGTAATGGAGTTTAAACACAGCTCTGGTCCCTAGGTGCCTGCTCTCTGTATCTGAGGGTCTGTGAGCAACTCTCAGAGGGGCTCCTGTATCAGCACTGAGTGTGTGTGTGTGTGTGTGTGTGTGTGTGTGTGTGTGTGTGTGTGTGTGTGTGTGTGTGTGTGTGTGTGTGTGTGTGTGTGTGTGTGTGTGTGTGTGTGTGTGTGTGTGTGTGTGTGTGTGTGTGTGTGTGTGTGTGTGTGTGTGTGTGTGTGTGTGTGGCCTAGCAGTACTATACTTGTGGGGACCTAAATCTGTTTACACAGTCACGTGTGGGGACCTAATGGGGACACATTGGAGGTCCCCATGAGGGTAATCATTCATTTTAGGGTGAAGACTTGGTTAGGTTATGGAAGAGCGTATGGTTAGGGTTAGGGTAAGGATAATGTTAAGGGTTAGGCATGTGTTGGTTATGGTTAAGGTTAGGATAAGTCTCCAGGAAATGCATAGTCAATGTAATGTCCCCTGAAGTGATGTATACATGGTATGTGTGTGTGTGTGTAAGTGTGTGTAAGTGTGTGTGTAAGTGTGTGAGCCAATAAGGGTTTTTTCCACAGCTGCATTTGACATATATATATGCAGTGGTGGGAAGTAACTAAGTACATTTACTCAAGTACTACACTAAAGCACTATTGTGTCATACTTGAGTATTTCCATGTAATGCTACTCCACTTCTTTTAATTAACCTGTTAAGCCCCGAGCCTGTTTTTCAGGTTTCAGGCTCGAAAATGACATTCCCAGAACAAATGACCATATCTTCCATTCTAAAAGGGTTACATTAATAATCTTTTCTCTCAAAGTAATGATAAACCTGTGAGTTGTATGTAGAAAAGTCAGAATCTATATAGATGTTTTTTATTTTAAAGAAAATTCAGATTGAACATGGTAAAAAACTGTAAATTATAGTGTCCGTCCAAAAAATATGTTGTACTTATAGTGAAAACCAGTGGCGAACCGTGTCTATCACAACTGGACCTTCTGTAGACCAGACACACAGCAGGGCATTCGATCAAGGATGTAGAATACCTTGGTTGAAGGATATTCTACCCAGAGACCCAGAACAAGATCTGATTGGTTGCTTTCTTTTACAACGTTTTACTAAAGCACAAGGCCTTAAAATGCATCTTTTTAGATTAGCTTTTAACTAGATCTTTAAAACCCCCACTTGTTGCCATGCCGGCCTAAACCCACTGTTTTTATTCTGTTGTTCACTTCAATATATATATATATTTTTTTGTTTTGTTGTTGTTTTGTATCGACCATTTTACTCTAGCATTTTGAGTTTTGTTTACTCAAATGGAAAGTGTGCTTATAAATGAAATGTATTATTATTATTATGAGTTAATCTGGTTACTCTACACACCAGTGATAGTGAGCGGTTCCTCGGCCGCTCTGAGGGAAACAGAGAGAGAGTTGTTGGCTGAGTGGATGTCCAGCGATGTGACCCACTGACCCGGTGATTCACACACATCAGCTCCGCTCAGATATCAGCCTCCTTCTGAACTCCGTCCAGTCGCAGATCACTGCCAGGGCAGGAGACGAGGGACAGACTTCATTTCAGAAATCGACACTCTTCACACAGTAAAGTGCCCGCTGCAAATCAGCACCGCCTCGCTTCATTTCTACAGTTAATGCTGTGAGGGAAAAAAACTTGGACTTTCTCTTTTCAATGCTCTCGTGTAAGGATACAAGTGCTATTGTCTCTCATCTACAAGGACGTACTTCCAGGTGTGTTTTATTTCCCCTTTAGTTCGACCTAGTTTCCCTCAACCTACTTTGTGTATTCCTCTTATAGTTTCCCTAAATACCTCCGAACATACACAGCAGGAACATGAAGTGCTTGTACGTATAAATAGTTTAGTCGTCCATTACCAGGGTGAATTTACCTTAAAGGGACACAACACAAATGTTTTGTGGCACAGCCTTTAAAACATCACCTGGGTATCTCCACTTGGAGGCTAGAAAACATCCTCTCAACCCAGAACTTGTCTTACAAAAAGGGGCATTTGGGTCTGGTGAAAGATGCTTTAGATTTAGCTTTAGTACGGAACAGTAAATAAAGATGGACCTTTACTGATCCCCATAGGGCTCCCAAATAAAGTCTCTAAATGTTATTTAACTACTATAATTAGTGGGCATTGAGGCTTGTGATGTTTTGGAGCTTCATCTACAGTACAGTACAGTACAGCAAATACTCCCAAATAAAGTCTGAAAATGTTATTGAGATGCAGTTCTTAACAGTTGGTGACCCTATGTTTTTAAAATACTGTATTAGTTTGACATATTTTAATGTTAAATGTTAAAACAAATCTTCAAATCATATATCTTTTCAGTTTTGCATGTAAAAGACACAAAATGAAAACATTGTATTTTAGCTGATGGCTAAAATATCCCCCAGTTTTCGCCCTGTAGGCTTTAATGTGTGTAAGGTTGTGTGTATGTGTGTGTGTGTGTGTGTGTGTGTGTGTGTGTGTGTGTGTGTGTGTGTGTGTGTGTGTGTGTGTGTGTGTGCCTATGCATACGAGGTCGCAGCTGTTGCAAATGTTGCACTTGTTGTCATTGTCTAGGGTTTTTTCAATCCTATTTAAATGTCTCTTCTCTTGTGTTGTGTCCTGTTTTACTTCCTGTATTTTTCCTGCCTGTTTTCCAGCACCTGTGTTTCATCAGTTAATGAGTCCCTTGCATGTGTAGTCTGTGTTTCAGCGGCAGGCCGTCTGCTTTCCCTCCATTAGTCTAGCACTCATCCCTCTGGTTCCTTGTGAATTTCTATTTTTCCTCACGCTCACTCAGCTGTAAGTTATTTTCATTATTAAATCATTGAGCCTGCCAAGTTGACTGCCTTCAGGTCCAAACCTGAATGTTCTAAATTGGGCCACTTTTTCGCCATTTTCTTAAATGGTATTCAATAATCGTTTTTTCGTGACAAAAAAGTCGGTGTTTTGTATTGAAAATATTTATTCCTGGAAAAATCAATTCCGGCTGTTTTGGAAACATGTTTATCTAGCTTGTGAGAGATTAAAATACACAATTCAAGGGAAAATCCCTGCCAGCCACACAGCCAATTGTTATTGTTTTTTACAGTCTGAGCGTTTCACTGCGTTTGAAGGCAATAACAGCAGCTGTCAACAGTCCCCCTTATCTTCTTGCTATAAAACGTTAAGGGACAAGGTGAGTGTGAACAAAACATTCCTGAAAAGTAAAGCAGCGAAACTCCGGTTTAGCCAAAATGTATAGAACTACTTTGCATCAGGACTTGTCATTGTCATTGGATCGACCCGTTAAAATGCAAGTGCCACTTTCTCTATTAGAAACATACTCTGCGTGACCTCACGAGGATAAGTGTGGCGTGTTTGATTTGTGGCAAAGTGTAGAGCGGCGCCAGTGGCTGATATCATTTAGATGGAGAGATGTCTCTTTTTCTGCCTGGGCGAGAGAAAGTGTCCCAGATTGTTCCCCCACCTGGGCTAAAAATCTGCCCTGCAAACACAAACTATTCATGGACATATATGTACACCCACACACACACATCAAGCCTACAGCAACACACAGTATAACACACACACTTCTCTCCCTCTGTTTCTCTCCTCTGCATCCCTCAGCCTCATTTAGCCAATTAGCAGATTAGCAGTCACTCTCCCGCCCCACATGAATCACAATATGGCTCAAGAGTGGACTGCATCACGACAAAGTGCCACTGCGTCGCCCTGCAGCCTTTACGCAGCAATGGACCAGAAACATTAAGTCCAGTGTGTATTTCTGGCGCTGAATGTATGATCTAGTGTTTGTGAGATTAAATCAAAGCGAGTGCTATTTGTGAAGTGAGCCACGAGGGTTTTGATTTCTACATGTGATGTTTACAGTTCTCAGAGTTTCTGTGTAGGGGATTGGTCAGTCCTCATTATCCACGATCTCTGTCTTAAGTCGTGGCGTGCTCTGTGTTCCTGCACCCGGGTAGGTGATGCTGTCAGCAGCAGCGCAGCGTTATTCTGCTCTTGAGAAGCCCGGCAGAATCCCTCCTTGAGGAAACAAACAACAGCACATGACCGGAGCTCTGAGCCAGCTTTTCCTCCCCTGGCGTGCTCCATCCTCCCCCGCACATACAGCGGTGCAGAGCTGGATCTCCCCCTGCGGTCATAGGGGAGACAGGCTTAGCTCAGCCGAGGAGAAGGAGCGAGGAAGCGAGGAAGGAGTCAGGGAGGGCAGGGAGATGGAGGAGAAGGCACAAAAAAGAGGAAGCAGAGCAGCCATGCGTAACGAACAACCAAAGATCTGCAGCGGCTGCAGTGTCAACTCCAGCTCTGACTGTAGTGGCGTGACGGCTCCTGCTGAAGTGGGAAGCATTTGAGAGTCGTCCGTCTCTCTGTGCCCGGCAGCACTAGAAGAAGAACCAGAGGGGCTGGGTGCTTGTTTACCACCACAGCTGCAGGATGGCTGGTTGCCACGATGGGGCACCGAATTGGATTGCAGCCCTCTCCCAGCGAGACGTGCAGATGTCGGGATACTGAGCTCCAGAGTTCAGCAGGAACACAGCCGAGCCCAGATGGTAGGGAGAGCGTGGTGGAGGAGAATTGAGCTAAGGGCGTCTCAGGACATGATCTACACACATGTAGGCACCCGAGCACAGAGTCAGGTTCCTGCCATTCATTAAGGAGTGTGTCAAATCCAAGTCCACATGACCCTGGCCTGACACGCCTCATTATTACGCCGGTGCAGTGATGCATATTTTTGCAGGCCGACCCTGGAAGTCATACTTGCCAACCCTCCCGATTTTCGCGGGAGACTCCCGGGGTCATATTTCTCCCGCATTTCTCCCGATTTCTGACTAAATCAGATTTACTGTTTCCACTCGGACTTTAATACAGCTACACCATTGTTTGGTTTCCATGGTAGCACGTCTCTTTAGTAGTGTGCGCAACTGAAAGTCTGAGAGGGTGAGGCAGATAGTCACAGAAAACAGAACAAGAATCAACAACTCTACCCTCTGCTCAGGGGCGCAAGGCAGTGCACTTACAACTACAATAGGCATGTGTAGATGTTAATCTAATACAGACACAGTCCCCCCCCCCCCCCCCCCCCGCGGTGGTTTTGAAATGCTCCCGATTTCTGAGGTCTCAAGGTTGCCAAGTATGCTGGAAGTAAGCATTGCATTGACTCCTTAAAAAATGAGCTCTGTGGCAAACGTTTATGATACTAACAGGCTTTTGTTCAGCAGGATAATCTCCACATATTAACACCAGGTGGCATCACCAATATTAAAAAGCTAACATTAGGATATAAAGGAATTACATCACGGTCTTCATGTCACCACCGCTAAGCTAAAGGAGGCTAATGTTCGGAGGGATTACGTTCACTGTTCTCATTTAGCCACTAACATTTAACCATAGCCATTTAACAACCGCCATTTTTATGACACACATTATCCTCTGACAGCAACGAGTGGGGTATTTGCTGACGTATTTTTTGACATCTCTTAGGCTCGTGTCAGTTTGTGTTTCAGGCATCTAACCAAAAACATACAACAAAATAAATTGACTTTGATACCTGGAAGTGCGAAAATGCTAACTAATCTTCAAGTTTTAGGACTCATTCCCGCACCAGTCTTAATGTGCATGTGACTGCAATCCTGTGCAGATCTCCAGCACTGATGTCATCCTTGCACTGATGTCATACATCTGCAGCATCTTTGCACGGCGAGCCGCAGCCCATCAACCGGATCACTTCCGTAAACATCCCAATGGCCTGCTAAGTATATAATGACAATTAAGACCACAAACGGAGACAGTGCTGCTATCCGACTCGGTATAGATGAAAGGATGAAACCTGCTCAGCCAGTTTCAGAAGACTGCACGTTGTTTGTAGCTGACATCCTCATGGATTCATCTTCTTATTTCAGACACATGCATTTCCTAACATTCGGTCTATATGCTGTAAAATGTATTATCTCTTAGATTTACACACGGCATCTATTGCACGTCTGTCCGTCCTGGGAGAGGGATCTCTCCTCTGCTGCTCTCCCTGAGGTTTCTCCCATGTTCCTTTAAACTGTGGGTTTTCTCTGGAAGTGTTTCCTTGTACGATGTGAGGGTCTAAGGACAGAGGGTCTAAGGACAGAGGGTCTAAGGACAGAGGGTCTAAGGACAGAGGGTGTCGTTTTTCTCATACTGATATTCTGAACAATGTGTGCTGTTGTATTTGCTGTAAAGTGTCTCTACTGTAGGCTATTTTTATTATATGTACAGCACTTTGGCTCGACCAGAAATCGTTTATAAATGTGCCATATAAATAAAACTTGATTTGATTTGATATCTTTATTTTCGCTCTCCTTGGTATTCAAAGGAGTCTTTGCGTCTTTGAGGACGTGGCCTCTTCTCCTAAGTGGTTAGCATAGCTACAGATAACACTGAGACAACAAGTGCACTAACGCTGAGTGCATCAAGAAATGCACATAAATTCACACACTCACACATAACCACACACACCCACACACACACCCACACACACACACACACACACACACACACACACACACACACACACACACCAAATTGTGGAGATGCATTTCTCTCTTTCACAGCATTATGTTTCAATTTCATAACACACTTTGTGGCTGAGTCAGTTTGTTTACAGAAAAGCTTTCCATCATGTGCCCACACACAAGACTCTTACTTCTGATCTGCAGGCGGAAAATGATACACACACACATACACACACACACACACACACACACACACACACACACACACACACACACACACACACACACACACACACACACACACCACACACACACACACACACACACACACACACACACACACACACACACACACACACACACACACACACACACACACACACACACACACACACACACACACACACACACACACACACACACACACACATTTAATCAATCCCCCCTCCAGGAATGATCCAGGCTTGTAACCTGGTATCCAGCGACAAGGCAAAAAATGAATAGCACACAGTAGAGAATATGACGCAGAGGCACTCACATAAATCTGTAAGTAAAGACCCTTTGCTGTGTGAGGCCTTGGGTGCACACACACACACACACACACACACACACACACACACACACACACACACACACACACACACACACACACACACACACACACACACACACACACACACACACACACACACACACACACACACACACACACACGGGTCAGGGTCATAATGGCCCCCTTGTCTCTGAGGCACTACATCACTGAGTCATTCACCTTGGATGTGTTCATGTGTGCAAGGCTTTTCCAACCTGGACAGAAGACAATCAATCAGCCTCTCTACGTCCGTCTGCGAGATGTTCCAGTATACAGGCTCGATGCAAAATGGCACATCACTTGTTTGTGTGTAAAGGCATGTGGGGTGTAAAGCGAGGGTCACATTTTGCTAATCTTTGGGACAATTTTGCACATAAAATCTGCCCAGCTCTTCCATTTTAAATTCAGGAATAATTTTCATATTTGTTATACTTGTTCTCTTCTATTTGTTTCGTTTCTTGTATCTATTATTTTATATATTTCGATTTTTGTAAAACTGTTATATATATTTATTTTTTATTTAATTTTCTCTTACTATGTTTGTATTATGCACCAATACAATAAAAAGCACCTTGTATGTGAGACCAGCTTGGCAGAAAACCAGATTGTGATTCTTATTCTGAAACATTTCCTACAAAAGCTATCCAGTTTGTAATGATATCTTAACACTAGCTGCTGTATAATGAATTAACTCACATCTAATAGTCTATAACAAAATGACAGGATCAAGGCCTCTTCATTTCTTACAGGATGTGCTTTGCTGTAGGCTACTTGGGAGAAGCCAGATCATTGTTTTCCCTTACTGTATGTGCACAACAAAGGCACATCTATCCATCAGAGTGGTGAAGCAGTGGTTTCAATAATATATTCACACCCACTTATGTGCAAATAAATATAGCAGCAAGGGCGCGATTATATGAGAGGCGGATATAAACTCCAGGTCATTCACAGGTCCATGCATACATACATGTCAACAATAACATTAGCTAAACAAAACAACAATTATTATTTTATCTTAAGAAATAGAAACTGCACTGAACATTTGCACATTTCTTGGACAATGTTGCCCATTTCTGCACAACTCTACCGCCCACATATGAGCAGATAAATATAGCAGCAGGAGCGTGGCACTATAGGAGGCGGATGTAAACACGAGGCCATTCACAGTTTCATGCATACAACACACACACTGAACAAAAATATAAACGCAACACTTTTGTTTTTGCTCCCATTTTTCATGAGATGAACTCAAAGATCTAAAACATTTTCTATAAACACAAAATAACTATTTCTCTCAAATATTGTTCACAAATCTAAAAAAATCTGTGATAGTGAGCACTTCTCCTTTGCCGAGATAATCCATCCCACCTCACAGGTGTGGCATATCAAGATGCTGATTAGACAGCATGATTATTGCACAGGTGTGCCTTAGGCTGGCCACAATAGAAGGCCACTCTGAAACGTGCAGTTTTGCTTTATTGGGGGGGTCTGGGGGGGTCAGTATCTGGTGTGAGGGGTGGGATTAGGGTTAGGGTTAGGGTAATGTTGTGAATCGAGTGGCCTGTGTTCGTCATCCATAACATACGCCTGCTCATACCATAACCCCACCACCACCATGGGCCACTCGATTCACAACATTACCCTAACCCTAACCCTACCCCTCACACCAGATACTAACTGGTTTTCGGACCCCCCCAATAAAGCAAACCTGCACGTTTCAGAGTGGCCTTTTATTGTGGCCAGCCTAAGGCACACCTGTGCAATAATCATGCTGTCTAATCAGCATCTTGATATGCCACACCTGTGAGGTGGGATGGATTATCTCGGCAAAGGTGAAGTGCTCACTATCACAGATTTTTTCAGATTTGTGAACAATATTTGAGAGAAATAGTTATGTTGTGTAAATAGAATATGTTTTAGATCTTTGAGTTCATCTCATGAAAAATGGGAGCAAAAACAAAAGTGTTGCATTTATATTTTTGTTCAGTGTACATGGAGACACATATTCTGAACCGAGATACTGTTTGATTTTCATTGTTAAACAGCTGTATGAAACAAAAATAAAGCTTTTTTCCAGTAGAAAACGCACTTACTGTGAACCTTTGCATATCTTTGGGACAATCTATCTACGAAACGCTTCTAAAAGCCTCAAAGCTCTTCAATTTTAATGCAGGTATATTTGACATGCTTTCATGTTTAGATGTTTGTATTGTTTTTCTCCTTAATTGTATCTTTTTTTATAGTCTACAACTTGTTTTATGTCATGCACCAACACACCTAAGAATTTGGCATAAACCAAATTCTAAATGTTGCAGCATTCTGAAAGATTTCCTACAAAAATATATATTTTTTGTTTAAAAAAAAATGAAGTTTTAAATCATATCTGAACACAAGCTAATAAACATTAACCTACCCTATATCGAAGAGTCTAACTTGGGAGATGATCTGATCAAATCACGAGCAGAAAGATTTCCTTTCTGCTCGTGATTTGATCAGATCATTCCTGATATAACTGCACATTTGATGCCAGCTTTCAGCATGAGAAACTCTGCTACAAACACATTCACATAAAACACACACACACACACACACACACACACACACACACACACACACACACACACACACACACACACACACACACACACACACACATAATCTGCTGTATTCAAACTACAGTGTGCCTTTTAAACATGTATTGTTTACCTGTGGTGTTTATTCTTATTATATTATTATCTTTGCTTTGTAATGTCTGTTGTAAAATTGTATAATGTGTTTTTAATGTATTTATTCCTAAAAAGTCTTTTAATTTGAATTTGAATTGTCACGTACAGAAAAGTGCTATCTAAATAAACTTGCCTGAGTGCCTGAATCAGTGAGCGGTGTGTCAGCAGTGGCCCTTTACTTCGCTAACAGAGCGATGAGAGTTGTCATAACGTCCGACATGTATAATATAATTTCCCCACTACTGCCTGACCCATCGCATTTATCTTCACACTGCACACTATGCCCTACATTATACAGAGATGAATGTTTCCAGCACTCTCAGGTATGATCTGGCTATAACTGGAAGAAAGATGATCGTGTGAGCAGCTTTCAGCCATAATGATAGGTGAACGCAGTGCAGCAGTACATCTGTAAATGTGACCATGGTGTTGTGACTGAATTACTAACACTGTGTTTGGCATCTGTGGAAATGAAGCATACACAAGCTGTGTACCACACACACACACACACACACACACACACACACACACACACACACACACACACACACACACACACACACACACACACACACACACACACACACACACACACACACACACACACACACACACACACACACACACACACACACACACACACACACGTCACTGACGAAAATACAGTTGTCTGCGGTTGTTTTGCAGCAGATCTCACTGCCTCTTCCTCGCTGATGAGGTGAGGAAGAATGTGCTCCTCGAGGCCTCTAGCTCTGAAGGGATGATGGATGCAGACATCCAGTGTGTCTCCACCTGAACCGTGGTGCTGAGGGCGGCTTGGCTAAAGCACGGTAAGAACGTCAGTTTAAAACATAACCTTCAATGATGAGGAATTTATTTTTCAATAGATTATTTGAGACTAAACCTTTTTTTTGCCAAATAACCTGTTTTAAACCACTGAAGGTTCACTTAAACTTAACCCAGCCTTGGTCAGCACTCATTTTCCAACAAGGTTTGGAATAATAAACAAACAAAACAAGTATAACCTTCACAGAATGCTGATCCAGGCATCCCAGGCCAAGCGTTAGCGCTGCAGGACTTAGCATAACACAGTGACATCACACAATTGTATTGGCTAGCGCTCCAACACATTGTGCGTGATAGGCTAAGGGGCGGGACATCTCTAAGCGGTTGACCAATCACAACAGAGGGTGAAAAGAGGTGCACAGGCAGTATGAGAAAAACAAAGAGCTTTTTGAACATTAAAGCATGGAGACATGTCCCAGTAGAGACACTAACTACATACATATGAACCTGAACATGATCCTAAACATCTCTCAGCACCTATGAAGTTGTTCTCCCTATTCAGATAACGGCCCATGGTTGTGGACTCTTTAGCATTTCTGCCTCGTCCCACGTCGCTACAAAATCTGATAACAGATCCTCAAGATCAGCGCTGAACTCAGACTGAAACATCACACCAAGGCAGACTCTGCTAAATCTCCTTTACGGCCATCAAGCATTGGAGTTTTGCTTCTCGCTGTTGTAATTGTTTGCTGTTTGTTATGTGTGTACACGGGGACCGCAGATGGAAATGAGCTACTAGCTAAATCTGGCATAAATCATTCCCCTTCTTGAGATGACTTGATTTCTATGCATGGTCCTTGTTTATGAAGGATATGATAATAACAGACAGACAGGGGTGAAACATGACCTCACTGGGTGACATGGGAAAAGTTATCTCACAGGGAATTCTGCCTCCTTTCGGTTTTTAGCAGCCTCGGTATTGTTTAAAATAGACTTCTTGTTTGGTGCAGAACTCCCTGAAGGCAGCGCTCCCATGTGTGGAGGTACAGATCTGAGGGAACATCTCACTGGTGTTTCTGCTGCGGCTGTCGGCGGGAAAACATGCATCGCCGTGTTGTTTTCTTTTCCTCATGTTTTTATGTTGTGTGTTGATGCATAAATGGCGGTATGTTGTCATGTGTCGCAGAATGACAATAACAACTCAGCTCATTGCCTGCATGCATGAGGGTCTGCAAGATAATGCTTTTCAGCCTGGAGCTTCTAACGCGTGGGGGTTTCTGTTTGAATGAATGTGTACCGCCCACCTCTCATAACAACAGGATGTATTTATGGTAAAGTGTTGACTCTAACCGGGGATAATATCACTAAGAATATTGCACTATAGTTTCTTCTGCGTCACCGAAGCTCGTCACAATAATTACATTAACGACCTTGACGTACTTACAGATGTGACCTTGATCATATTTGATAACCTCCATTATGCCCGTTGTGTTTACATGCCTGTTTGTTTACATGAATGTCAGCTACATTTTAACCAACAATTATCGGGAATAAACAGCCATGTGTTCACTCTTAAGAGACCGTAAGGCAGCACAGAATTTAAGCATTTTTAATAACAGAGCCTGAAAGTACACTTTTTTCAATTTGCTTCTTGTGTGCCTATATTTTATTTACATTCTTTTTAAATCACAATCCTGTTGCAATACCTGAATATTCGGAAGAAAGAGAGTTGCATTGCACTTTAAAAGGTTATCCTTGCATTATTGTGCCTTTACGCTATCGTTATATCAGTGGCCTAAAAGTGACTTCTTGTATTCGCAATCTTTTTATGTATCGCAATGACTTTTTAGGGAATATATTGCCCAACATAAACAGCTCTCATGACCGACCTAGTCTCACTTCCCTTGTGAGCTCCATAACATGTAAGTAAACCGTGCAGAATGTAGTCCCTCGACATGCTGCTCCCCACACAGACACAACTCTTGCCCTACGACAGCATCGCTCGGGTACACACAGATATCAGATATGATGGAGCAGCGAGAGATAGAGTTACCGGAGGGCAGGCACACACATCAGGGCTACTCCCGCCCGTACAGATGCGGCTCCTCTTGTTGATCTCCGCTTGGCAGAGTGGACTGCAGTTGAGAAGGCCGATCAATAGCACACACTACAGCCATCCAGGGTAAACACAACCACGCCTGCAGACTGCTCCGCATCCCGCCGCTTACTGGAGAGACTCGGCACACGGGCCACTTCTCGTAACGACTTTTGTGTTCACACAGATTACAGTGCTCGCAGCGGGGTATTGACACGTGTGTGTTATACTCCTTTTTCACAGCTCTACATCACGTATCCTGATTTAGACGGTTACACACCTGAGCTTTTGAATCCATAACATTCATCTGTTTGTAACTTATATATATATCAATATTCCAATTACTCTTCTTGCAGTATTTCTATTCTTTTATCTGTGTTATTGTGTTGCACTGTTCGAGGAGCCTGCGACCTAAGATTCTCATTGTCATGACTACACTATGACAATAAAAGCCTTGAATACTTTGAATGAATGCCTTGAAACTAGCACCGGAGCAGCCTTATTGAAATGTTGTCTATAAATATGCGTCAGAATCATATGAATCGTGTTTATGCCCTCTTCAAAGCCATCATGTCTCCCCGCGGCGCTGCGTGAGGTCTCCTGTCAGGACCGGAGTGTTGACAGAGCATCTGAACTCTGCCGCTCTGCCATCCGACACTGAGACGCCGCTCCTGCTGTATTCAGGTGTGCTTGCATATATCCCAGATGTATTGAAAACGCTCCTGCACATGCACACAGTGGAGATGCCGTCTGTAACCTGTGTTTGACATCCATGACCCCTGCTAAGGTCATGCGCGTCTCAGAGTGGCGTCGGACGTGTTCGGAGACACGCGCTCGATGTGTTTCAGAGCCTGATGAGCTAAGTGCTTCATTCATGTCTCAACGCAAAGGAAGTCTGTGTGTATGTGTACCTGTGCGGCGACACGCTAAGACGTCCTGGCTATGCACTGCAACATATGTGAACTACACTGACGTCCTTTCACGCGTACAACCCCTCCGAGTGTTCCCCACCTTGCAGCAGTTTGACATCTGTGTGTTTATTCAGGGGGTTCTCACATGAAAACTCCCAACAGTCCCACACACCCTCTCCTGCACGTAGTCCGTCTCCCCCTCCTCCCTGCCCTGAAATGCTGCTCGTCTCTTTGATCCCCCATCCATCCATGCAAATAACAACAAAGTGTGCAGACCCCCCTGACAATGGCATTCTCCCTGGTGTCCTTTCCCCCCCCTTCCCCCCCGCTCTATAAATAAGCACTATTACAGCGTTTCCCTCTCTCCATCCCGCTCTGCCTCACACACACACACACACACACACACACACACACACACACACACACACACACACACACACACACACACACACACACACACACACACACACACACACACACACACACACACACACACACACACACACACACACACACACACACACACACACACACACACACACACACACACACACACACACACACACACACCATCATAAATCAGGGGATGGAAGGAGGGTGGTGGGGGAGGCAAACCACACACACATTTGAACACACATTGTCTCGGACACCTCTGCCTGTGTCTCTGTGCTCACACACTGCGCCGATAGACAAAACAAACACCTGAGACACACACACACGTATAAATGTAAAGCCGGTCCTTACACAGTCTCGCGCAAGACCCCCCATCCTCCTCCTCATCCTCCTTCTCCCCCCCAACCAAACCCCGTTCTAGTCTGCAATGAGAGAGGGAAGAGAAGCGGGGCTTACTCAGTGTCCTGGAGCCGATGCATCCCATGGTGTATTCACAAAGGCCCTGGATACAAGCGTGGAAGTGTAACCCGGACACCGAGCATTCTCCCTCTTCCTCCTGCGACTCTCAGCTTCTCTCTTCTCTCCCCTCCTCCCTCTCTCTCTCACTCTCTCGCTCTCTCTCTCTCTCTCTCTCCCTCTCTCTCTCGCTCCGGTGCAGTGTCTCGGAAGAGATCCGGTTAGTAAGTCAGTATGCCTGGAGGAGATAGATAGGGACTAAATAAAGCTGCGAGGAGGGCGTTATTAGCATTATGTCAACAGATGTCTAAATATCTTTCCAGATATCCTTTCTAATGGGCAGCCTTTCGTTACATTCACCTAAACAGATATTAAGACTGACAATGACTGGATCATTCGGAAATGAGAAAAAAACATCCACAGGCATTATTATTATTAATGAGAGGTCAAAGTGTTAAGTGTGTATTGGGTTGCCAGGGCCGATGGCGCGCTGCTGAGAGTCGTTGTAGATATCTCTGCACTGCCGTAATGTTGTTGAGCTAAAATGGGGGATTCTCTCTCTGTCTCCCTCTCCTGTGTGTGCTCAGCATAACAATGCACTGCAGCGGTTTCCTCGCCTCCATCACCCTCCATCACCCTCCATCACCCTCCATCACCCTCCATCACCCTCCTCCTCCTCCTCCTCCTCCTCCTCCTCCTCCTCCTCCTCCTCCTCCTCCTCCTCCTCCTCCTCCTCCTCCACACTGATCACTCCAAAACAACCTACACACACACACACACACACACACACACACACACACACACACACACACACACACACACACACACACACACACACACACACACACACACACACACACACACACACACACACACACACACACACACACACACACACACACACACACCAATATTAAACAATCTTGGAGAAAAAAGGAAAAAGGCAGCTGAGGGTGTTCCTCCACGGTGAAGCTGAGTCTCCACCTCTTTTGTTCTTACGTCGTCTCTCCGTGTCGATCCGCCCCTCAGTCATCTCTGCACCTATTTCTTGCTCCTGAATCACGTCTCCCCCCCCCCCTCATCCTCCCCCCTCATCCCTGGAGACACTAATGAGAGGGCTGGCTCTTTTATCTACATCTCCCTCTCATTGACACCACCACACCTGCACCTGTTTGTATTGTGTGTATTAAAAAAGGTACAATGCACATTAATTAACTTTAAGTCCATCATGTAGATATGCACGATTTGAAGGCTGATTTTCATCTGCAGCCCCTTCATTCAACTTCATATCAACAATGGTTCCCTTTAACCTTCTCTGTTGCTCCCCTTCACTTTGGGAAGCGCCTCTTTCTCTGCTGATTGCCAATTCATTTAAGCTCTTCCTATAAGTGTGTGTCAGCAAATGGAGGAGGAGGTTGGGGGGGGGGGGTGCGTGTGTTACTGGTCACTCGTGTTTTCTAGACTTTTACGCACATTAGGCGAAGAAGACGGAGAGGGAGAGGGCGCGACAGATGGACGGACGGAGAGACAAGGACATGGGCACAGATGGGGTGATGGGAAGGAAAGAGTTGAGTCACGTGCGAGAGAGGGAGACGATGCTGAGCGGGAAGAAAGAAAGAAATGAGCCCCTCAGACTGGACGGAGGAGAAGGATAAAACAATCACTTAAGGATGCAGAGAGATGCAGAGGCATGGATGTGACAGCAGTTCATACAGACTCAACACATCACTCATATTCCAGCCAATCCCTGCGCTGTGGGCGTGAATATAGATGTGTGAGAGCTCTCACTGGGAGCGAGAGTGAGGCGGCTGCCGGGGTCAGCTTCAAACGGGGTTTTGGATCCTCAACCTGATTAGGAGGAAATCAACAGCGCCTCTAATGTGTGTAATTGAGTTCTTGGACGCCTGTTTCCTTCTCTGGGTTTCAATCCCCCTCCATCTGCCCCTTAGTCTGTGCAAATCACTGTCTGGAAGTCTCCTCTCTCATTCAGAGACCCAGAGCCAGATCTCACACACACACACACACACACACACACACACACACACACACACACACACACACACACACACACACACACACACACACACACACACACACACACACACACACACACACACACACACACACACACACACACACACACACACACACACACACACACACACACACACACACACACACACACACACACACAACTCCTGTGTGACAATGTGGTGATGTACGATACTCTTGACCTAACAATCAACATCGGCCCCTCTGTTGTTTCCCCGACCCAGACTGCAAGGACTCTGGGCGTGAACCCAGATAACAACCTGTCCTTCACTGCAAACATCGCTGCTACAACCCGCTGCTGCAGATACACGCTTTACAACATCAGGAGGATGCGTCCCCAGCTGACCCAGAAAGACACGCAGCTTCTGGTCCAGGCTCTCGTCATCTCACGCCTAGACAACTGCAACTCCCTCCTGGCTGGTCTGCCTGCATGTGCCATCCGACCTCTGCAGCTCATCCAGAATGCAGCGGCTCGCCTGGTCTTCAACCTTCCTAAATTCTCCCACACCACGCCGCTCCTCCGCTCCCTCCACTGGCTTCCGGTAACTGCTAGAATTCACTTCAAGACACTGGTACTTGCGTACCATGCTGCGAATGGATCTGGCCCTTCCTACATCCAGGACATGGTTAAACCGTACACCCCAGCGCGTGCACTACGCTCTGCATCAGCCAAACGACTCGCTGCACCCTCGCTGCGAGGGGGAGCCAAGTTCCCATCAGCAGAAACACGTGGGTTTGCTATCCTGGCTCCAAGATGGTGGAATGAGCTCCCCATCGACATCAGGACAGCAGATAGCTTACACACCTTCCGGCGCAGACTGAAAACTCATCTCTTTCGACTCCACCTCGAGCGATAGAACTATTAACAAAGCACTTATATACTAATAAAGGGCTGGCTTATCTACAGCCAGTTGAGTAGCACTTGAAATGTTTTTGCTGGAACGCACTTATTGTAAGTCGCTTTGGATAAAAGCGTCAGCTAAATGCAATGTAATGTAATATGGACCTTCGATGCGAGACAAGGTCAACCACAGTGGGAAGAAATTCTTGACACTAATCTCACTCATGATACATGGACTCTTTACAACGATGACTGTCTTTGTCCACCCCTATCGACTCCCACACACACACACACACACACACACACACACACACACACACACACACACACACACACACACACACACACACACACACACACACACACACACACACACACACACACACACACACACACACACACACACACACACACACACACACACACACACACACACACACACACACACACACACACACACACACACACACACACACACACACACACACACACACACCGCCTTGCAACACATGACCCTTCTATCATGTTCCCATCAGCACGTCTCTGTTTTTCCTATCTCGGCTGATGATGCTGCGCTGAATTCAAATGCAGCTGTTTAAACGCATCTCGGGGACTCGCACGTATCTCGGGGACCCGCACACACCTCATTCCTGTAATCAGTGACTTTCATGTACCTGTCACTATCTGTCCATCAGATCCTGCCTCTTCTGTTGGTTGCACATCAAGGGTAATGTAGAACAGCTTAAAGGTCTTCTGTGCAGATGAAGGGAAATGCCTGTTTTCAAAGTCACTCTGAAAGCTTGTAGGATATATATTTTTTTTATGGTTAAAATTCTCTAAAATATGTAACTCTCCCATTGCCTTTTTCTTCTCCACTGCCCACTGCTTTCCATGTAACCCTGTCTTTATTCTGTGCTCTGCTGAACCTCTGCTCCTTTGTGCTACTTGTTCATTGGAACCACATGTCACGCATCGGCCTCAAGGAGCCACCTTGTAAGTTAGGCGAGAATGTGCTGGTGTTTGTGTGTTAAGGAGGAAGAGAGAGTGTGTCACTGACAGCCGGGCTGTATTGGGTTTCACATATGAAGAAAGAGAGAACATATGAGTGGGGAAGGAGAAGTGTTGAGGGCAGAGGGAGGAGAAAAAAGGGAGAGAGAAAGATGAAAGGGGGAAAGAAAAATGTGGTGGTGGTGTGTTTTTAAGGAGGAATGGGAGTAAGAGGTGGGCGGGGGAAGAATGTGATAAATGTTGTTTTAAAAAGAGACAGCCTCTAATAAGCTGTTCTTAGGCAGCCACCTCTGGGTAGGAACATTGAAACGAGTGATTGAAACTTGCATTCTTTGTAATGTCCAGCAGATGGCGACGACATAAAATACATTTGATTGTATTGAAGTCGACGAGAAAAAAGTCACTACTTCTCAATGGATTATATATACTCAGTAAACATTTTCCTGAGGACTTTTTGGTCTCAATCGCTTCTTTCAAGTCTTCTTAAACACAGCAAGATGTTCATTTTATAAATGTTGGTCCGATTTGGAGTCATTTAGACAATAAGAAAGCAGGGCTAGCTTATTACGGACAGCTCACGAAACACAGCATTGTCCAGTATTGGTGCTCTCTTACAACTTTGACCCTTTCCTTAGTCTGTTTGCACTTTGCAGTTCATAAAAGTATCATGTTGGATGCTTAGAAATGTCTATTTCTGCATTTGATTGTACTTTGCTTTAATTGCTACCTCACTGGTTGAAAAAAAGCAAGACGACGGAACCAAAAAGCCAAACTTAAGGCTCCAAAACCGCTGTTCACAAACCAATGACGATACCCTGCAACTTTTTCATTTGATAGACATTTTGGGTATTATTATTTGAAGCTTTTGGCAAGCAGTTCACCCTTTTAGCTTGAATTCTTTGTGTATGGGTGCATGGTAGGGAGTCTCGTTCTGTGTGTGTGTGTGTGTGTGTGTGTGTGTGTGTGTGTGTGTGTGTGTGTGTGTGTGTGTGTGTGTGTGTGTGTGTGTGCACTCTAGTTCTTAAAAAAAGGCAAAAACCTAGCGTACGAGGAGTATTATTATTTACAATCCTTTTTCCTGCAATCACCCCACATTCTCTCTCTTTCTCCAGCCCTCCCTATCTAGCCCACCGCTGCTGCAGCTGTTTATCCCCAGAGATCGCCAGCTTCTCATGTGTCCATTCTCATCTACAAGCCTATCACTCTCTATCAGAGGCATGTCACTATCTCTACACTCCCTCCTGTCCTTAATCACATATCTAACTGATGTGGATGCTGTCAGGCAGGGACGGTTCCCCTAACACTGACCTCCCTGTGGCCCCCCTAACAATGAAACGTTTTTTGTTTTTTTTTAAATGTATATTTTCTGGTACTCGGTTTGCCAAAAACCGCAGGATTTTGTTGCTGTAATATGAGATTGTGCAGACACCCGTATGTAAATTAGAGATGTAACTGTTCATTGCCTTTAATTGTATATAAATATGGTGTTAGTGCAAACATTGCACTATAACTTAAGCTGAAGCTAACAGTAATAACTATAAGATCTATCTGAAATAAATAAATGTACTGAAACAAATACCAATAACTGTATTGCATTGTTTTCTTATGCGCAATTACTTCATACTGTCTAGTTCTCTTTCTCGTCCTGCATGTATTGTGCCCCCCTCAGAAAATAACTGGCCCCCCAGTGGCCCCCCCCAGTCAAATTGGTCTAGAACCGCCACTGCTGTCAGGAGATTCTGAGGAGTTCTCCCTAAGGCATTGTATTCTCTTAGTCTGGCTGTGCTCACCACTGTGTGAGCCTGACCCCTGCTGGGGGAACTGGGGCTCTACAGTCTGCTTGAATGGGAGCCAGTTTGGCTGCAGGGAGATGTTTTTCTCCAGGTGCTGAGTGAAGAGACTATGTTCTCTCTCAAGTATGCATGTTCTGATCCTGTCTAAAGCACGCCCGGAATGTCTGCTTGATGGCTTAATGTTTTGTTTTTTTCCGCTTTGTGGGCACAGCTACTTTGCAACTGCATTGTAGGCTATACACACTTGCAAGAGGATTTGTGCATTACAACTTCCTTTTATCAACTTTATCTCACATCACCAAACTTAAATGATCAGAGATTTGCTTACATGTGAAATTGAGGAGAGCTACTCCTTGTGCTAAACTAACTTTGTTTATGAGGGAATTTTACAAATATTGGTTATATCTCAAATAATATCTAACAACGTTTTTTAAAACCAGCTTTATGTGTTGCTAGAAGTGTGTTGTAATGACACAAGAGGTGAATTACCTTTTCAAACAACAGCTGCCATAAATTGAGCACAGAGGGTCCAAGGACAGGGATATTGTTTAACCTAATATAATACGCATTTTTATAAATGGCGAAAATCCCAGAGCTCGCTCCAGAGGAAGTTTCTCCCCCTCCTGCTTGAAACGCCTCAATTGGACTCATTTGTTTACTTCTGTAATACAGTGACATCACTATGTAACACTTAGGCTACTAATGGGTAGCGCTCCAACAAATTGTACGTGATAGGCTAAGGGGCGGGACAGCTCTAAACAGTTGACCAATCACAAAAGAGCCGGCCAGCTAACCAATCAGAGCAGACTGGGCTCTGGTTTCAGACAGAGGGTGAAAAGAGGTGCGGCCGCACAGGCAGTATGAGAGAAATAAAGAGCTTTTTGAACATTAAAGTGTGGAGACATGACACAGTGGAGACACTAAGTACACATATAAACCAAAATGAACATAACATGACCTCTTAAATTCTCATGCGAGGTTCAGAAGCAGTGTTCATTTATTAAAATGTAGGAGTGGTGGCGTGTGGTGCAGTGGGTTGTGCGTTGGTGTTCAGATCAGGGGGTCACAGGTTCAAACCCCACTGTAGTCAGCATGTCGTTGTGTCCCTGGGCAAGACGCTTCACCCCAAAGTGCTCCTGTGGGGATTGCCCACAGTATTGAGTATGTAAGTCGCTTTGGATAAAAGCGTCTAACAAGTCACATGTAATGCAATGAGTGTGTGGTTCCAACATACAGAGAAAGAGTGGAAGGAAAGCCAAGTCGAACTGCTCAGTCCGGTATTCATCATGAGCTTTATACAGTCTACTTTATGGTCATTTTCGACACCTTTAAAATGCATTTAGTTGGGTGTGAAACATTAACCCTCCATTGAAATAGCTTCCTCCTTTTCTCTGTTGAGCGAATTAGTGAGGGAGAAAGAGAGGGTTGGAAATGATCCAGGAACAGGATAATAACTCAGAGCATTATAAGGCAGTTGCTGACTCACAGGAGCAATGGGAGGTGGAAAGGGAGAAGCGGAAAGAAAGATATGAAAAGGGAAATAAAAGTGCAGCGTTTGCAGGGCAGGGCTGGAGGAATTTGGAAAGAAAAGTGTTTAAAAAAACATGCCTCACGAAACAGAGAGAGGGGGAGAAATATGGCACTTAGAGAGGGAGGGGGAGACGAACGGTTCTCTCCAAAGTTTGGCTGCATTCCAGGCTGTCTGGCTCTGATTGTGACGGCCTCCTGTTTTTATCTTACCTCCAGACTTAGGGGTAAGAACAGCTTCCCTCTGCCCTGCCTGATCCAAACGTCAGTCTCCATGGCACCGGCTCATGTTTGCAGCTGCATGAAAACAGGAAGAAGAGCTTTACTTTGGTGTCATTTCAACAAACTAACGTCACCACCGAGACAGAAGGCAGGCTTGTAAATTGGCAGGAATTTGGAAAGGCAAACAGAAGTTGACCTCCTCCCGAATGTCACCTGCCTGAGAGCACTTTTTTTGCGTGGAAATTCAACATGTTTTTTTAGTCCCAGTGGAAGTGGGGAGAGACTGGAAGCATTCCTAGCGGGACAATGGGCTATCAGAGACCCCAAAGACCACTCCCTGTGTATTTCACAGACATGAATCAGGCAACAACAGGTTACACAACGGCTACTGCAGAGGTCTGAAAGAGGGGAGATCTGCCTCGTTTCACAACCTGAATTAAATGCACTGCTGCTACTCAACCTGAAAGTCATGGGAGAGATGAGTCAGAACAGAAGTGGACACTTGATGCTCGCTCCAAAACCTCTGAAACGTTATATAGGCCTAGAGGCATACAGTGAGATAACGGCAATTGTTCCAATGCCCTTTCTCTTTTTACTTGTAGAAATATATAAGTAAAAATAATTTATATTATCGGTTGATCTGTTGATTATTTTCTCTGTAATTTAATCATCTTTGGTGAAGCACATTTTAAATAATGTCACAATTCCCCATCACTCTAGGTTGCATCTTGAATTTGCTTTCTTTGGTATATTTGCTTGACTTTTTCGGACAATTCATTGATAAGTTATTAAAATAGTGTATTATTTGTCGGATGACTTCTCAATTAATGGACTTAATTAAAAGTCAGTCTTGATTTTAGCCCATTCTAAATGTGTGTGTTCGTTTGCATTATGAGCAGAAACACTGTTTGAATTACCGGACCCATGTTACAAAAAATCTAAATGTAAAACAATAATTACACTTTCAAAATATTAAAATAAGAAGGTGAAAATGAATGTTCATTTATGTCAAAAGTAATGAGTGATTTATTGCATTATACGAGCAATGACTACACCTGAAAGTGTGATAAGACTATGATAGGGCTACCTGAGTCATTATGGTGTGTGTGTGTGTGTGTGTGTGTGTGTGTGTGTGTGTGTGTGTGTGTGTGTGTGTGTGTGTGTGTGTGTGTGTGTGTGTGTGTGTGTGTGTGTGTGTGTGTGTGTGTGTGTGTGTGTGTGTGTGTGTGTGTGTGTGTGTGTGTGTGTGTATTGCCATAAAAGGATATTAAGTCATAGTAGCCGTCATTTGTGCAGGATGGGAGGTGTTATCTAACACCACGGTGAAGGGCGATCACATCCTCTTTGTCAGGATGAACAAATATGATTTGTGGAAGAGCCATAAAAGGAGCAATCCAAGTTCCCACATGTTTACTGCCTGAGTGCAAAGCAAATAATGATGTGGCAGCACACTTGGCAACCGGCAAAATAATTCCTCTACAATCTGATCCTCAGCTTTTGCCTGTCGAGGCAAGGTATTGAAAGGCATAAAACCAGACTTTTTTGTATTGCCTAACAGTAATAAAAAAAAGTAAAAATAGCCAAAGTATACCACAACCCAGGCCTGTTTGAGCATACTTTTTTCCACCGTTGTGCCTCCTTGTGTTTAAAAAGCATGACTGTTTTAGTGTCTGTATCTAATCAAGCCTCGAGTCTAGCCCCATTATCTCTCCCTCCCTCTCACTCCCTCATTCCCTCAGCCTGACCTTACAAGGAGAGGCAACAGGGTTGATGTCATTGAATGAAGAATGCTTCAAGAATCCAGAGAGAAAGGAGAGCAGCAGGAGGAGGAGGGGTCTAACTGGACAGTTTTATGAACACACACACACACACACACACACAGAGAGAAAGAGAGAGGGAGGGTGCTGTTTATGTAGTAATACACAACTCCTGGCCCAAAGTAAAACGAGAGAGAACTTGTTTGGAAGGATGGTGTCATTCCTTTTCCAGACTGAAAAGCACAGGGGGAGGGTCTAATAGCTGGAGAGGGGAAGAGAGAAAGATAAGTTACCATTATTTTACAGTCAGCTCTTACTTAGCCTGGACCAGGAGAAAAAACAAGAACAAAAGGAAGAGGGGGAAGGAAAAAGGAGATACACACTGCAGCTGTATTAACAGGGTAAGTAATGGACTTTCATGTGAATCAGTATGAAAGAAGGAGATTGCATGTATTACTTTCTTTTGGACTGCCACACAGGTTACCTAATACGGTGAAGTATTTTGTCAATGCATGATAGCAGATTGTTTCAATGAGGGATACACACCTTAGGGAAAGGCATGTTTGTGATGTGACACTAGTGTGGGTGTCACATGGCAGCGGTTTATAAGACATATGAAAACTACTGCACATTCTGGTTGAAAGATACCTTTGTGTGGATGATGTCCCGTTGTTTCCCTATAGCTGAGAAGCCGTTTTTGAGAACAGAAACATATACTGTAGGCTGATGGACACCGACGATAAGGACTGCTATGCGGAAGCCCCAACAGGAAGTCGAGCCAAAAAGTTGACAAAGCTAGTTAGCTAGCCGCGCAGCTGGTTAGCCTTTATTTACGTCAGAGAGTGGAAGAAATAACTTGATGACAGCACAGTTATGAGAAGGCGTGTGTGTATTGCCATATGAGGTAAGGAAAAAATGGGCCGGTGTTGTAGCCACCAAAACTACCTGAGATAAGCTAGTAGTGGTAGGGGTGTGTAGCAAGCTAGCTAACGTTAATACTGCTGTGATTGATGATAAGCCAGAGGTTAGCGTTCATCACACTGACTGGTCAAGCTCACAGGTGAGATTATGTTGTCTTGTATAACCTAAAGAGGATTTATATTTTCCAGAGACATAGAGATATATGATTGTGTGTTGAAGCTACAAAGCTAACGTTCCCTGATATAAATATGTTACTGCTAACGTTTTCGAACGTCATTTAAACATTTAACGGTTAATAACGGCTAACTGTTAATTAGCAACATTAAACTAGTTCCTCTCTTAGCCCCATAGCTAACTGGGTTATACACATTTCCCATTGTGTTTATTGTTTGTACGTGAATTATTAATTATTATTAATTAACCTAGCTGTATTTGCTGTGTTTTGTAAACGCGCACCCATTGCTGTCAGCTGTCAAAGCATAGGTTGGCCAACCAGTGGGGTAGACTACTAACTAAGTAGATTACTCAAGTACTGTAATTAACTGCAATGTTTGAGAGACTTGTACTTGACTTGAGTATTTCCCTGTTTTGCTACTTTGTGCTTCTACCCCACTACATGTATGTACATTTTAGTCTTACATATTTCCATTAATAGGTTCAATATAATCAATACTTAAATAAGACTTTAGTTACAACTGGAGTACATTTCACAAGCTCCCCTGCAGCAAACAAAGTAATTTAAAACTAGCTGCAGCTTTCAACTCTTACATTTATCAAAATATATTATTATGAAATGGGCCAATCTGCATAATGAGTACTTTTAATTTAAGTATATTTTGATGCTTATACAGTTTAATGGGGGATGGAGCACCAAGATACAGTATGTTTATTAAAAGTGCAAGGTAAATATAAATATGTTACCAGGTGGCTACTGGCTAGAGCTGCAATGATAAGTCATGTAATCAATATGTTGATGGACAAACAAAACTATAGCCATCTCTTTTTGATATTGTACTGATTAATTATGTAATTTATCATGCCAAAATGACAAAAAATGCTGAGTTCAGCCTCTGAACTATGGATATGTCCTGCTTATTCCTTATTGGAGTTTACTGAATATTTTTGTATTGTGAACTGACAAAGCTTTAAAGACCTCAACTTTGACTCTTGAGATACTGGCATGCACACTTTTCAGATCAAATAACTAATTGATTTATATAGACAACTATCAGCAGATGTAGTTGCTGCCCTACATGTTTATTCTATGTGGTGCCTATAGAGTACCACAGTGACGCGTCCTAAACCCCGGAAGTAAGTTAGCATTTTACCACTTCCGGTTCCTTTGACAAAAAAGCAATGCAATTTCTCCATAGGGATTTGGAAAATAGCTCGAAATAATGTCTGTGGTTGAGACACATTGAAGAGACGGATCACGTTTTGTTCTACGACATTAAATACATCAGCAGTGACCCCACTGGTGATTTCTGAAGAGTCTACGTGTCTGAAAAACGATGGTTGTTACCAAGTGGCTGAATAGGACTACAGAAGCTGTCGAGGCCGTTTTACGTCATTACACCGAACACGTAAACACTCCCGCTAAGTTTGTTTGTTCCCGTGTTCTGCTTGAAAGCAAGTTCCTGCCTCCTGCAAACAAAAGCTTCAACTTGTACAATTTTGAATCTGTAGTTTTGAATATGGATCTTAAGTTGGCGTGACGTTGAAGCAGCGACCCTGCTGTAGTTCGTTTATAGCATAACGTTAGCATTTTGCTTCTGGCGACTAGATTTACGATTCGAAAATGATAAAAGTAGGGTAGACATGTGGATATTATTATCCGGCTGAACAAAACGTGATCCCTCTCTTAAATGTGTGTCAACCACAGACCTTATTTCCAGCTATTTTCCAAAATCCTATGGCGAAATTGTATTGCGTTTTTGTCAAAGGAACCGGAAGGAGTTTACTTCCGGGTTTTAGGACGCGTCACTGTGGCACTCTATGGCCGTTTCTCAATCGCGAGGAAACTGGCTTCCAAGCCAATATTTCAAGGATACTACGTCATCGAGTGCCGCCGAAGGACTGTTCCAATCTCCAGCATACTTGGAATTCCACCGAGGCCGCGTCCTTGGTTTGGGGGTAATTTCGAGGCTGCACATGGGTAGACTTTGCGTCCTTCAAATCCCCACAATGCTTTGCGCACGGACCAATTTCCCCAAATCTGTGGCAGAAAATGTAAGGCAGGCCTCTCATATGACGCACACTTGCTAGCCTGTTCCACTCTTCGTTTTCCCATTGCCAGGAAGGAGTCTTGCCTAGCTTCTGAAGGAAGTGACTCGGAAGACATGTGCAACCAAGCGAGCATCCTCGCGATTGAGAAACGGCCTATATGTTGGGGCCCACAAGGTTGTCTTCACCATTGCTTGGCCTATATTCATAACCTAGTTGTGTCTCATGTCATCTATGAGATCATGTGAACATCCACAGCTCTGTGCACTGTTAAAGGATGGTTGAAGAACACAGGAGACTTGTGTCCATTTTTTGCATTGCTATTCCTTCAAGAATGTAAAAATCCTGTTCTAATCAGTGTTAACCACACAGCTGCGCCTTGCCTCTCTGAATTGCCTTTTCATCAGCTAGGAGAGGAGCCTCAACCCGAGGCCGCAGAAAGCTGTGTTTAAGAATAACTCAAAGCAAGGAGGCTCTGGTTTTGGTAGTCTGAGGTTAGTGTGGTGCTACTCTTTGAAAAAACAGGGATTATGGTCACTGACGCCTTAGTTAATGGAGGAGGGAATAGGATATGTGTGAACAAAGATGATCTACGAATGGCTGTAAGCTACACTTTATGACTGGGTTGACGAGGAATCCTCCTTAATTGTACCATCCATGAGTCTAGACTGTTTAAGGCATTCCTTTGCCCCAGATCACGGCATGTCTAGCTCTTTGATTTGATCTCTCACTGTCTTGTGACTCGTCTTTGGCCTTCATCATTCCTCTGTAATGTGGGAACAGATAAGGTTGTATGGGTCAGAGGTTGACGCGGAGCCCATACACTGATGTTATTAACGGTTTTGAAATGTTGCCTGCTCAATCAGCCGTCCAATTGTAGTCTGACAGAGGGCACAACACTGGTGCTCAATGCTTGTCCACTGACCTGTAAGATTGGACTCAAAAGGCTTGTTTCTCCCCGCATTAGTGACCCCCGGCCTAGACACGCTTTCCCAGAAACTGGGTGTGCTATTTACATTAGAACAATAGAGTTTCATCAACAACACAGTACACTAGTCACTGACACAATGACTGAACAGACATGGAAGGAGTTGGAGACTGTCAGGAACTCCGGTTTTCTTAACCGTTACAATGGTAGATGTGGAGTTCTGTTTTTACTGGTTCAAGGCTTGTATTGGTCATGCGAACATAGCCACAGTGTAGTTACTATGACGATGAAAATCTTAGGTCACAGGCTCCTCCAACAGTGCAACACAATAAAACAGAAATAAATAGTGTATTATTATTGTTTGGTAGGCAAAGCAGTAATGAGATTATTACTGATTATTAAGGAGACATGTTTTTCATGAGGAACTGCAACCAATCAGTCGATTAATGAATATGACGGTGGACAGAAAAAAAATGGCCAACTAATTTGATTATCAATGTATCAAAAATTGTCAGACTGAAATTGCAGAAGATGCTGTTTTTAGCATTTAAAATATTTTTTTTATATATACCATGTTAAGCCGGACACCGGTGATTTAGACTCGCAAACAGGACATTTATCGACATCACCTTGAACTTTGAGACACCTGGATGAGCATTTTTCACTTTTTAATATATAAACCCAAAAGAAAAATATGCAAGCGATACTACTCCCGATGTGAATAAATACTGCTTAATGCAAGTGTTTTTGTTTTTTGTGAGGAACCATGCTACAACACTTCCATATATGACCTTTTAAAAAAGCAGTACCACAGTATATAAACCGAATTGAGTTCCTCTATAACCACAAAGTAATGAACCACTGCTGGCTTTCCCTCTGAATAGTGTGGTAAACCCCCCCCCCGTACTGCACCACATAGTCTGTGCCTTCAGAGGAAACAGTGTTCATGTGAAATGTTTCAACACTTAGACCAAAGACATAGATAACACAAAGTGTGCCACCAAAAGAGCTTAGTTTCACTTTTCTTTGTTTACACTTTATAGGCCATATGGGACCTAAAATGCCGAGGGCAGCGATTCCAACGCCGGGGTATTTTGAACGTCCTTCGAGGTAGTTAGTCTGATTTCTTTCACCCTCTGTATGTTTAAGTCCGTCCCTGATAAGACTAAATGAAAAGCAACTGTTGTGCCCATACCAGGGTGGAGAACCAATTTTCTACCCTGTAAAAGTAAAGCCATGTGGAGTTTATACAAAGTTCAAAAGCTCCAGAGTACGGTGTGTTTGATTTATGTTGGGGCCCTTTCCAAAGGCAACATAATGCCATCTTCCATCACCGCTTTAAATGAGAAATTATTAAAAGCTGCCTCAAGTGATGTCATCCAGAGAAAGGAATGGGAAGTAGTGAAAAGAACAAAAAATGGTCATAGTCTGCCACGAGTGAGTTAAAGCTTAGCGCAAGGATATATAGAAAGAAAGGCTGCTCCAAGAGAAACAAAAAGAGGTGATGTCATTGACTTGTAGCGCCAAAAATGTTCCTCAGCGAGGGTCTCTCATCTCGCGGATCAGGTTTCATGATGGATTTGCAGTGTGCAGCTCGGTGGAGCTGATGTCACCGTATGGAATCCCTCAGGACCGTACCGAGGACCAGATGGGTCCGCACCACTGCTGAATAATTGAGAGGACTGTTGCATAGTGTCTATTAAAACAAGGTAGCTAAAGTACTCTAATGAAAAGACTAAATCACAGTCTATGCCCACCCTTGTCCAGCACTCCTTTTTAGCAAGCCATTATGAAGCTAAGTGTTCTGTTTGGAGTACTTCAGAATAGGACACCTTGTTTAAAGCCACAAGCTGTATCTTCACTGCTATCAGTCAATCTCTGTTTGCATGACGTTTCCAGTGTGTTTAACTTGAAGTAGGTTGATATCAGGTTAATAAGGAGCCAGCTACTTTCTAAAGGCCCTGTCACACTGTCCCGAAATTGACACCCGATGGACACACGAATATGGAATTGTGAATTTCGCACGAAGATGGCCCCGAACCACACACGAAGGCAACATTTACATTACATTTAAGACATACAACTGCAATGAAAGTACCAAAAACAATTATGTTACAGTACTATGATACTGTACTGATATCTTCAGACTTTGTTCATTACTTTATCCGTCTTTATATGTAGAAAATATTACGTTTTCTCCGTAATGTTGTTTCCATAACAACAACAATTTCCTGTCAACTGTCCTTCAAAATAATATATTATATCCTTTTTAGTTTCACAGAACACAAATTGGGTTATTTACATAATATATTTACATGATTTTGTTTTGCAATAAAACAACCCGATGGACACAAGATAAAGGAAATGTTCAAATTCGGCTGTGATCGTAGCAACATCGGGCCATTCGTGAGGGCATCTTAAGCCATCGTATGACCGCTGGCGGAGTTTCTCAGGCTCCGGCAGCAACTTCGTGAGCGGAGGCAAAATCTTTGGCATGCCAAAAAATTGCCGAAGGACCTTGAGAAGGTTCATTTTCGTGTTGAATTCGTGTGTCCATTTTGCCCTTCGTAAGGCCATCGTGAGGGCATCTTGTTATCCTCGGTGCCATCGGGCATTCGCCCCGATCAGAGTGAATGTGAATGCACCGATGATACCACGAAGATGATACGATTTGACAAGATGCCCTCACGAGTGCCTTACGAAGTTGCCGCTCACGAAGTTGCCGCTCACGAAGTTGCCGCTCACGAAGTTGCTGCCGGAGCCTGAGAAACTCCACCGGCGGTCATACGATGGCTTAGATGTCCTCACGAATGGCCCGATGTTGCTACGATCACAGCCGAATTTGAACATTTCCTTTATCGTGTGTCCATCGGGTGTCAATTTCGGGACAGTGTGACAGGGCCTTTAGGGACACCACCTGTCCTTTGTCTCTGTTTCCTTTTGGTTTGGTATGGTATCCTTCCTTTATCCTCTGCAAGTGACCCTGTGTGCCAGCAGGACCTTTGCATCTCCATTCGAGACTCGCCATCTCCCCTTATTGATCCATGCGGCAATTTTCAGAATGATTTACGTGGGATAGCGTAGTGGAGCGAAGATTCTCTTATTTGAATGGTTTTTTTAAACGTTTTTTTAAAGGACAGTGACATTTGGCAGTAGATGTCATGCGGTAGTTTTTCCACTTATAGTTGTAACGTCTTTAATGACTAGTTGTGTCTTTCTAAACCTTTTGATTACACAGTTTTGCAGTTGTAGTCACACTTTTATCAGAAATGATTCCCCTCATCCAACATTTTCCTAGTAAGAGTGGCAATAAGGAGTGGAAATGTTCTGGCCTACCTATTAACATGATAAAACATATACAGTACATACACATATTGAACAGTTTGATAAATAATGCAAATACACAACACACTATATTATTTATCAATTAATAAATAATGTCCCTTTTTTATAGGTAACACAGTTGTGCGTAGCCAACGCAATAGCAACATATTTACACTGGGAGCTCTTTAAATAGCTAATGACATCATGAAACCGCTGACGTCTCGGCATGGCTAAAGGACATGTATGGTTAAAAGTGTCGACATGTATAAATATTGGCACATGTTTCAAACTCTAAAATATATAAAGTATATCAAAAAAAAACTCGAGGCCCGGGGGCCAAATCAGGCCCTTGGTGGATTTAATTTCAGCCCGCAGGATAATTTTGAATTCCTATTAGATCTGGCCCGCCGGTATATTGCACGCACACCTTCACTCCATCCTGAGGGTCTCCTCAGCTCAGACAACAGGGCATGTTTGGTTTTTCTTTGAGGGGAATAGTTTTGTTGAAGCTGTTGTTGGCCTGTGGGAAAATGTACTCATAAGAAATGACTGCAGATAGAGCCATAAGAAATGAATGCAACTGATTGCCTATAAAAACAACATTAAACATTAAACAATCATTTAAGCTTTGTTAGTTCCAGGTTTAATATGTGCAATAAATTCTTTTCAATAAGTTCTGCAATAAACATTGAACCAGTCCGGCCCTCGTCTAGTACCCATTTTTTTTATTTTGGCCCACTGTGTATTTGAGTTTGACAGCCCTGGAACTTTAAAGGAAGCAGAAGAGTGAACGCCTCACTGCTTCCTGTGCCGAGGCTGGTGATGTCATGATCAGCAGATGCTCTCGGGGTGAGCTCTCAGGGTTTCTCGTCTTGTCAGAACTTGAAGCGTGGCCTCTGTGTTTCAATGAAGTGGAATGAGGAAGAAAGGCACTTCAGCTGTGCCTGGTTACTTTAGCTTTTACCGCCACCCATTCTCCACAGTCATTTTCCAGGCTTGATGTCTTCCTGGAACGGCTTGTTTTCCCAAATACAAACCCAATTATGTCTAAATGGTGTAAACAGCCGGTTTACATTCAACCCACAGTGCAAACAAAGTGTGGCTCTCGGAGAGAAATAGCTACTCTGCATTATGTGCACAGGAGATATGTGCGTGTAACGGCTTTAAAGCTCGTTATAAAAAGAAAGAAAAGACACCCTTTGAGTTATTACAGAATGAGCAATCATTCGTATTTTGGGATCATATTTCTGTGTTGAGAGGAAAACGTCGCCACATTATTATCTTAACAGGATGTTTCTTATTTCCTTCCTAGTTGTATTTGTATCATTATCAGCGCATTGCATGCTTCCCACTATGGGGTATGCTTTTGTTAATCTTAGCCCTTTTTAAGCGGAGAAATGAAGAAATAAAAAAAAGATCAAGACATAAATGCAGCTTCGTCATCACGTCGCTGTTTTCAGTCCGTCTGCTCCCAGACTTGTATTTGTTTTAACTGTAGCTTTAATAGCAATCTAAACATGAATTGACATTTATTGAAGTACTTTTGAATTATAGACGACATGAAACCATTCCCATGCCCTTTGTTTTCATTAACCATGACATTTATGGAAGTATTATTGCTTCATTAGGAAGTAGAGCACAACACAACAAAGAGATCATTGTTCCATATTATCTGTCCTTTTTCTTCCTCCTGTGACATGTGTCCTTTACGACCTATTTCAGGTTAGGTTAATCATTCCTCTGGGGCGCAGTGGCGCAGTGGGCTGTGCATTGATCATCAGATCAAGGGGGCGTTGGGGAACTCCAGTTCGAAACCCGCTCCTGCCACCACTGCGTCAGGCCGTTGTGTCCTTGGGCAAGACACTTCACCCGGATTTGCCCCTGTACATGTATGATATTAATGTGCACGTGTAAAGCGCCTCGATGACTTTGAGGTGTGAAGATGGGCGGTGTGGCGCAGTGGGCTGTGCATTGGTCATCAGATCAAGGGGCGAAACCCGCCGCCACTGCGTCTGTAAAGCCGCTGTGTCCTTGGGCAAGACACTTCACCTGAACTTGCTCCTGTGGGTATTGTCCACAGTACATGACTATTACATGTATGTCTGATATGTATGTGTAATGTGTATCAAAGCGCTTTGGGTCGTGGAAAAAGGAATTATTATTATTATTATTATTCCCCCAGTTGTAATCATTAATATTAGGAGTATGCAACTATTTCAGAGCGTTGGGGGTAGGATAGTTTGTTGAACAGCAACATAATATGAGTTAAGACAGCCAGTGTGTACATATGTGTGCATGTGTGTGTGTGCGTGTGTGTTGGGTCAGTAAGAACAACCGTGCTTTTGACTAAAGTTCATGTTCGGCAGTCTTCAGAGAAATGTGTCCAGACCATGTGAAGGGTGTGTGTGTGTGTGTGTGTGTGTGTGTGTGTGTGTGTGTGTGTGTGTGTGTGTGTGTGTGTGTGTGTGTGTGTGTGTGTGTGTGTGTGTGTGTGTGTGTGTGTGTGTGTGTGTGTGTGTGTGTGTGTGTGTGTGTGTGTGTGTGTGTGTGTGTGTGTGTGTGTGTGTGTGTGTGTGTGTGTGTGTGTGTGTGTGTGTGTGTGTGTGTGTGTGTGTGTGTGTGTGTGTGTGTGTGTGTGTGTGTGTGTGTGTGTGTGTGTGTGTGTGTGTGTGTGTGTGTGTGTGTGTGTGTGTGTGTGTGTGTGTGTGTGTGTGTGTGTGTGTGTGTGTGTTCACATGAAGATGTTATGGTAGTTGCTATCGTCCCTGACATGTTATGTCGTGTAAATACTTTGTGGCTTCTGGGAGAGCCACTGTGTCTGCTCTGTATTCACGGCCTGAGGTGATGTTCACACACTCTCCTCATTCCACCGCGGAACATTTGCCAAAGCTTTTATGTTTAGGAGAAACACTAGATTTGCAGAATGCCTCGTGTCTTTTTTTTTTATTCTGATTTAACAAAATCCAGACACGTTAAAGTCCATACATCCTAAGGAACACTGCAAGCCACAATAAAGTTCTATTTGAATTAGTTTGCTAAGACTTTAGGGGGCGAGTCAGCTGCGCCACAGTTATAAAGTACACAACGGGTACCAATCTGCATGGTGGCAGTTGGTATAAAAGGAGAACAGGAAATGCGGAACAACTGAATAGATCGTCTCAATCAAACTGCAATTTGAGGAAGTAACAGACAATTTAAAAGTTGGATACAAAGACACTTATTTGTTGTTTTGTCTCACCATTTTCACCAATGCTGTGAAGAGCAGCTAACCATCAACGCAGAGCTAATGTAGTCTGCATCCTTTCTGTAGTTCATGTGTTCAGTGTCAGAGCACCCCATCGACAAATCTGGTTCCAATTAGTGTGTAGTTTGGAATTGTGTTCAGCCAAATGTTTAGCTGGTGTGTCATCACCACTAATTCTCCAGCAAAAGACCTGACCTGCTTACGCTGCCCAGGAATGCGAGCCCTTTACTTCAGTCAGCTGATTAACGTAGTCGTTGGGGAGTTGTTTGAACCTGTTTTCATACCTTCTTAGAGTTCATATTTTCCAGCACATTTGAACTAATGTCTCTTGTGTTGGCCCTCAGATAAACACCCAACATGGAGGAGTCCAGCAGCAGCAAGCCGTTCATGGTGACGTCGTCTCTGAACTTCAAAGTCACCCCCCCGTCCTTCTACAACCAGCCAAAGAAGTTTGCCTCTGTGGCACCGCCGCGGTCCAAGAGTGTGACCCCCCCCCTCGGGTCCATCACCCACACCTATAGGCACGGCTGTGATTGGTCGAGTGGGAGACCTTCCTCCGCCGCCCCCTTCGCTCTGTGATGGTATGTTGCATTGTCTCGTTTATTTAGAGACCATTTTAAAGGTCACCTACTATGCAAAATCCACTTCTACATGTCTCTTCTACATCAACATGTGTCCCCTCTTCTTCATGTCTCTTCAACATCAACATGTGTCCCCTCTTCTTCATGTCTCTTCTACATCAACATGTGTCCCCTCTTCTTCATGTATCATCTACATCAACATGTGTCCCCTCTTCTTCACGTCTCTTCTACATCAACATGTGTCCCCTCTTCTTCATGTCTCTTCTACATCAACATGTGTCCCCTCTTCTTCATGTCTCTTCTACATCAACATGTGTCCCCTCTTCTTCATGTCTCTTCTACATCAACATGTGTCCCCTCTTCTCCATGTCTCTTCTACATCAACATGTGTCCCCTCTTCTTCATGTCTCTTCTACATCAACATGTGTCCCCTCTTCTTCATGTCTCTTCTACATCAACATGTGTGCCCTCTTCTTCATGTCTCTTCTACATCAACATGTGTCCCCTCTTCTTCATGTCTCTTCTACATCAACATGTGTCCCCTCTTCTTCATGTCTCTTCTACATCAACATGTGTCGCCTCTTCTTCATGTCTCTTCTACATCAACATGTGTCCCCTCTTCTCCATGTCTCTTCTACATCAACATGTGTCCCCTCTTCTTCATGTCTCTTCTACATCAACATGTGTCCCCTCTTCTTCATGTCTCTTCTACATCAACATGTGTGCCCTCTTCTTCATGTCTCTTCTACATCAACATGTGTCCCCTCTTCTTCATGTCTCTTCTACATCAACATGTGTCCCCTCTTCTCCATGTCTCTTCTACATCAACATGTGTCCCCTCTTCTTCATGTCTCTTCTACATCAACATGTGTCCCCTCTGTGGAAAGAGACTCTGAAAGTTTCAGGAACAAAGATTCTCTCTCTTTTTGATCCATTTCTATAAAAACCTGTCTGAAAATGAGCTGATCAGATTCTGGCCACTTTATGATGTCATAACGATTTTTTTGTCTTGTGTAACCATTAGCCAATCACCAGCCAAGGTAACCCCCCCCCCACCTTATCACCTGAATCTCCTCCTAGAGCACCATTAGCCGCTTTCACACCAAGTACTTTGCCGTTCTTAGTTCCCAGCACTTAGTGCCCCCATGGAACTAAGTACAGATCGCGTTCACACCGGAATAAGTTCCCTGGGGGAGGATTAGTCAAATGAAGCCGCTGACGTCACTTCTTCTTCTTCTGCTTTGGGTTTACTGGCATGCCGCACACCACTTCACGGCGTATACTGCCACCCGAAGTCCCCAGCCGGAAGTCCCCGGAGTTGGGGCCTGGCTTCAGTAGAATCTGCTGGGACTCCCAAACTTTTCAGAGTTTTACGGGGCGTGGTTTGCAATTCGCCCAGCCAATCGAAATTGGTGCTTTTCTCTCTCCGGGATAGTACCACCTCTCTAGCAGGCACTGACAAGGGGGTAAAAGTTCCCTGAACTAAGTTCTCTTTTTGGTGTGAACGCAAAATTCCAGGCACTAACGGAACTAAACGGGAAAAGTACTCCGGTGTGAACGCGCCTATTGTGTTATTTATTTTAACCAAATGTCTCTCAGAGGGGCGTGGGGAGGGGCTCCTTATTTTCATCTAAAGTAACAGACAGAGAATCAGCACTTTGGAAACAGGGCTGAAACAGAGGGGATTATGGGTAATGCTGCCATGATCTGTTTGGTGTTTCAGCCAATCAGAGACAGGTTCTGTATATATCTGAGACCTGTGATATATTGATGAAAAACAGTATAATAGGAGACCTTTAAGTCAGCTCCCCCCTCTCCCCCCCCTCTCTCCCCCCCCCCACTCCCCCCGCTGCTTTTTTACGCCGCAGCATGCAGAGCTTTCCAGTTGAGTTCATAATAGCTCAGTGTGGGGCTGTCGTTTTAATGAGTCGTCTCCGAGACATAACGTCACTGTTCTGTAACTCCTGTCGTTCGGTGTTAAATGTGATGGTCTAATAACTTTGCTTTAGTTGTGCTTACGTTTAACAACTAGTATGAATTTGCAGATAACTAAACCCCGCCAAATTAAAGATACCCTGTTGAGTTTTTGAACCCGACAACAGTATTTGTGTTTCAAGTGGGTCTGGCATGCATGAGGAAACACATGCGGGTTTCCAGCTCATGGTTTTACGCTATTTGGGTCGACCATTGATGGTGTGCATGCGCAAAGGAGTGTAGCAATGCACCTGCAAAGGCTGCGCAGAAGAAAATCACTAGCAAGAGCACAGAGATATAAACAGTGCCAATATTTACTAAATATAATTCCTAAATGTTTTCTCAGCGAGGAAATGCATTCAACATGTCTGCTTGACCACCAGGATACACTCAATGTGTTTTTGATAAGAAACACTAAAAAAGCCTTTCTTTGTTTACAAGAAAAGTCCAAAGTGCACCTTTTAACATTTAACACAAGAAGCTATCAGAAGAACATTTAAAGGTGGAAGATTTCCCAAACTAAAAAATAATAATTGTCCTGTTTGTGCTATAGACGAAGTGTGTGGAAACGTTCGCTATCTCAAATCAACTGTTAAAAGTGAACATGTAATTGGATGATTAAAGGCACGGTCATACACGTGCAAAGGCAGATGAGGTCAACTACAAGCCCTTGTTGCTATTGGCTGAGATCACAACCTCATATAACCCATGTGACGCGGCTTTGCTTTGCTACCGTAAGCAAATGTTTTATTCGCCCACTTTTTGCATAAGTCAAATATTTGCAAATGTAAATGTCGCGCACGTGTGACTGTGTCCTCGTACATATTGAAACCGTTCTGTCCCAACTTTTTTTAACCAATCATCCTTCCTCCTTTCTGCCAGACTTCCCCCCTCCTCCCCCTCCTCCTCCACTGGATGATGATTTGCCAGCCCCTCCCCCCGAATGCCAGTCCTCTTCCTACGAGGCGGCCTCTCCTGAATTCCCCGCTCCCCCTCCAGCGGTGGAAGACCTGTCGCTCCCAGCTCCCCCCGATGACTTCGCCCCCCCGCCGTCCTTACCGTCTCCCCCTCCTCCCCCACCCCCTCCCCCTCCACCCCCACCCCTCTTTGCCTCTGGTATTCCTGGTGCTGCTGGAAACCCACAGGTGAGTCACGATGCCGTCTTCCCCGAATCAGGCTAAAGTCCGTCTGCATGTTTCCTCTTTCGGCTGCATGTAACTGCATTTCCATGTAATGTCGTTATCAGAGAGGACACTGGGGGACATTGTCGTGAGTCCATGGAGTGTTGGCAGGAAATACTGCCTTTTTCCACAAATTATGTTAGCATTAGTCTGGGGTAAACCACCCAGTGTCATGCGTCTAACCGAATGATTGCCCATTTATAGAACTGAAATAGTTTTAGACATGCCATGAAGGGTTTATTGTTGAGAAGTTAATTGTAGGATTGTGTTAATTGCAGATGGATTGTCGGGCTATAAAGGCAGCAATGTAGGGAATAAAAACAAATGCAGCCACTGTACACCTCCTTGTTTAAATCAGCAAGAGTGCATGCTAAGTGTTCAATAACCAAATCATTATTCATTTGTTCCCTTTCATCATTACTCACTACATTAAGTGTGTTTGTTTGTCATTCATTCTTTTATCTGGGTTTTCCACCACACTCACTTTGTCAAGTAATGTTTCTTTCTGCATATTTGCATAGATTAAAGACCCCAAACACAGTCCTGTAAAGGATATCCATATTTAGGTCAAACATGTATCATCATCCACCTTTCTCTTACTGGCTCATCGTCTTTTGCTTCATTGTTTGTCTTTATTTGTGCAAATGAATGTACTCCTTTTGACCGTCTCCTCCTCGCCCCCTGCCAGAGACTTGTGGAGAAGCAGACGAGCTTCGATCAACAGCTGGACACTCTGACCGACTTACTGTCCGAGATGGAGACCAGGGGACCTTTCAACCCCAAGGTACGAAGCAAGGAAGGATACACAATGCACTGTGAAACACACACACACACACACACACACACACACACACACACACACACACACACACACACACACACACACACACACACACACACACACCATAATGACTCAGGTAGCCCTATCATAGTCTTATCACACTTTCAGGTGTAGTCATTGCTCGTATTATGCAATAAATCACTCATTACTTTTGACTACATTATTCAGTCTTTTGACATAAATGAACATTCATTTTCACATTTTGAAAGTGTAATTATTGTTTTAGATGTTTTGTAACATGGGTCCGGTAATTCAAACAGTGTTTCTGCTCATAATGCAAATTAACAAAAACATTTATGAATAGGCTAAAATCAAGACTGACTTTTACCAGTGCTTTTTTTAGTTTAAAGGTGGGGTAGGTAAGTTTGAGAAACCGGCTCGAGATACACTTGTTGTTATATTCCATGGAATGCTCTTAACATCCCGATGGCAATGAATACATGAAGTGCTTTGACAAAAAATCCATAAAAAATGTCATCTGTGGAAGCCGTGGCGCTGTAAAAAGCACGACCAATCATCTGAGCCGGCCCGGCTAAAGTAACTGGATGGCCTACCTGCCTGTCAGCCTTCCATCGGGGCACAAACTTATCTCGTGCCCTCATTGGTCATGTGCGCGTTCGTGTGTGTTGGAGGAGGGGCTCTGTGAGGAAGTGGCAGATTTTCTCCGGCTGTGTATTTTCAAATTCTAGCGATCTCGAGCCGGTTTCTCCAAAATTACCTACCCCACCTTTAAGTCCTAATTGATAAGTCAACCGACAAATAATACACTATTTTAATAACTTATCAATGAATTGTCCGAAAAAGTCAAGCAAATATACCAAAGAAAATCAATTCAAGATGTCACCGCATGTCACACACACACGCACACACACACACACACACACACACACACACACACACACACACACACACACACACACACACACACACACACACACTGGGATACAGAGAGGAGCAGGAGAACAAAGACTTTGTTTCACAGGAGCCATGATGTAGATCATGAGAATGAGTCAGATGGAGGGTCAGTGGAAATAGTTTGGAGAGGTTGGTTTAATTTAGTCTCTGTTCAGGTTGAAAGCTCAATGATAAGTGAACTTCACCCCATACCGAAAACAAAAAGTGAGGTAGCTGGTGATTCACACAGAGAGGAGACACTCAGAGAGAGAGAGAGAGAGATGCACACAGAATGGAGAGCACGAGAGTGAGGTAGAGCCAGAGTTTGCTGCCAGAGACCCGGTGAGAGAGCGCCATAAATGGAGAGCGTTTCCATCCAGCTGGGATGTTCTGGATCGCTGCGGAATAATGTTGGCTCAAAACAGCCAAATACATTTCACAGAGATGAAGCGCTACTCCTGATAAGCTCGACCTGCGGAGCGCTTCCAGTGTTTACTTTAATCAAAGTTGCTCGTTCACTTTAATCAAAGTGCCGGCTTACTGCTTTTCAGAATATTACCTTCTCTCTGTTGAGTGTCAGTTTATAATGAATGGAAGATTTATGTTCTACAAGAGCTTCACGTTGAGTTTTGTTTTGAGGTAGAATCAGAATCAAGTTTATCGCCAGGTACGTTCACACATACAAGGAATTTGCTTTGGTGTACGACGTTGCAGACCTAAACAACGCAAGAACATAAGCTATAAGAGAAGGTAAAACATATAACGCAGACACCGCAAATAGACACCGGTTACATATGCAAAGGAAACTACAAAACGACTTGGAGAACCATCTGGAATAACTGTATTGTTTCTGTTTTATCCGCAGATACCAAGCCAGTATTCTTCCGCACCAGCAACAGCACCCAAGCCTCCAGCTCCCCCCCCCACCGCCCCGAAACCATCCCTCTCCTTCCTCCCGCCCCTTGAGATGGGAGACCGCCCGCCTCCTGCTCCCTGGGCCGAAGAACTCAAAGCCAGAACGAACCGACACGCCAATAATCACAACTCTGGACCCAACTCCTCTCAGCCGCTCTCTAAAGCCCCCGCTGTGGCCCCCAAAGCTGCTTTCGGAGGGAGAACGGCCACTTCCTCAACCTCCCTGGCGCAGAAACTGAACCAGAACCTGAACCAGAACGCGGTCCCAGTCGCACCGAAGCCTTCCCCTGCCTCCAGCTCCTTCCCTCCGCCTCCCGCAGCCCCCCCCGCCGCTCCTGCTCCACCCAAAACCACGGCCCCCGCCCCGGCCTTCAACCACATCAAGAGTTCTCCCTTCGCTGGTCAGATGACTGCAAACCAGAACCCCCCCGCTGCGCCTGCTCCTCCTCCTCCTCCTCCTCCTCCTCCTCAGCCCAAGATGATGGCATCTCCCTCCTCCTCCTTTAACCAACCAATGAAATCTCCTCCTCCTCCTCAGCCCAAGATGATGGCGTCTCCCTCCTCCTCCTTTAACCAACCAATGAAATCTCCTCCTCCTCCTCAGCCCAAGATGATGGCGTCTCCCTCCTCCTCCTTTAACCAACCAATGAAATCTCCTCCTCCTCCTCAGCCCAAGATGATGGCGTCTCCCTCCTCCTCCTTTAACCAACCAATGAAATCTCCTCCTCCTCCTCAGCCCAAGATGATGGCGTCCCCCTCCTCTTCCTTTAACCAACCAATGAAATCTCCTCCTCAGCCCAAGATGATGGCGTCCCCCTCCTCTTCCTTTAACCAACCAATGAAATCTCCTCCTGCAGCAACGGTATGTTATGTTTTTATTTCTCACTAGTATCATTGTCCATGTTTTAGCGTATTTTTTCTGTTTTGCTTTTATTTTACATTT
The DNA here is from genome assembly GCF_902827115.2 of Pseudochaenichthys georgianus. NCBI lineage: Eukaryota > Metazoa > Chordata > Actinopteri > Perciformes > Channichthyidae > Pseudochaenichthys > Pseudochaenichthys georgianus. The sequence goes on from NW_027263117.1 coordinate 126,018, forward strand.
TTTATATCCTATTTTAATTTCTTGTCAGCTTTAATTCGAGGGAATTTCATCAGGATCACTATATTTATTTTAATATTGTTGTTGTTATGTTTTTCTGTAAAGGCTGCTTTGTGCATGAAAGATGCTATAGAGAGGCGAAGTCACACCCCTCTACTTCCGACCCATGGGACCTTATTTCGGAAAAATTATGTATTGAAGTCAATGGAAAGAGAAAGGTTATCTTTCGATCCCGTTTGAATTGTGCCACGAATTACACACATGATGTTTGTCAATCTTAAAAAAATAATTTCCATGTCAAAAAAGTCACAGTTTGTCGTAGAACTGTTGAAATATAAGACTATGAAAAATACGCAACTAGAAAGACTACAAATCCCAGAGTAACTGATGTCACAATTGTTTTCCTCCACCAAATAAGAGATAGCTAAGATAAGATAACTTTAACAAGATTCCTGTGTGCTTAGTACCAGGTTGTTATCATACCAGCAATGGGTCTTGCTCGAGTGGCTGGATCAAGTTAGCTACCTAGCTAGTAGCTAGCACGTTAGTTAGCATTACAGCCTTAGCATTGTCTTTTTATTAGCCTTAACATGAAGTAACATTAAGTAAACCAAAATGTTAAACAGTAAGAGTAGTAGTCATATTTCGTGAACCCTTTTGAAGAGTACTGTCACACCGGTGTGATCATTCTATAATACACCGTTTAAGCCCGGATGCCCCCGGGGGAGACATGCTAATGCTAACGCTACATTAGCATCGGCGATCTTTTCTACTTTTGTGCTATCTGCACAAATGATTAACATTGAACATTAAAAAGATCAGGCAGTTCAGGGAGAATCAAAGGCAGGCAGCGTTGCATGACATGGCTCGACCAAAAATCGTTTATAAATGTGCTATAAATAAAACTTGATTTGATTGATTTGACATTCTTCTGGACGTGTTTCATTGTGGTGATGGTGAGGGTAGTCAATCCCTTGTTTGACAAGACAGTAGTGACGGCCATCTTGGTGACGTGTGTTGTTGTGCGAGACCAGAGATGTAGTTCATTGAGCGGTTTCACACAAAAAAAGTCTTACTTCACAGTTTTAAGGCAAAAAAAAATTGTTAACTTGAAAAATGTTCTATTAAATTGACAAACATCATGTTTGTAATTCGTGGCACAATTCAAACGGGATCGAAAGATAACTTTTCTCTCCCCATTGACTTCAATACATACATTTTTTCGAAATAAGGTCCCACCATGGAGGTCCACCGTTCGCCTCTCTTACAAATAAAGTTTATTATTATTATTTCACTAAAGAAACACTCATTGCTTTGCATGTACAGTAAAAAGGCATAAATAATTTAGCTTCTAGTCATGAGAATTATTCATCTCTGGACCTGCGCTAACCGTGTTTCTAGAGGTAAACTGCTCAATCGTGAATAACACAATGCTATTTAAGGTATGTTGAATGAAGCTATGTGAATAATGTATGATTTAAAGGTGTGTGTGTGTGTGTGTGTGTGTGTGTGTGTGTGTGTGTGTGTGTGTGTGTGTGTGTGTGTGTGTGTGTAGCCCTCACCCTCCGGCCCAGTGGCTATCCCAGGTGGAGGCGTCCCTCTGAATATGAGGGAGGTGGAGGAGCTGGAGAGGATGACCAAGGACTTCATCAGAGACATGGACACACACGCACCCGTCATCACCTCCCCGCCGACAGGTACACACACACACACACACACACGACACAAAGACAGACAGTGGATGTGATATGTATGATTTAAAAAATAACATTATTATGTCATTTCTAAATAGATTTGTTTGCAATATGAGAAAACTATGTAATACCCAAGACTGGAAATATAAAAAAGTACTATTACTACTTTTCAAACGGAGGTCAAAAGTGCTTTCACACAAAAACAGAATACGAATACACACATTATAAAACACAGAAAGTAAAACAAACAGTAAATAAGAGAATGGAAATGTTCCGATTGTTTCTGGCTGAACGTAAAATATTTATAGATAATAAAATGTATTCACAGGCTTTTATATATCTCTGCAGTGGTTTTCAGTTCCATGCATGACCTTAAAGGGACAGTCCACCCCGAAACCAAACGTACATTTTAATGCAAGTTGCAGAGAGTTGAAGATATCTGCCTTCGATCAAATACAGAGGAACTAGATGGCACTCGTCTTGAAGCTTAAAGCAGAAAAAAGAAATGAAAAACTCAAATTGAAAGTCTCTATCCAGAGGTAATTCACAGATCTCGCTCTCAGTAGTTTGATGGAGGAACTATTTACTTCCTACTTAACTATATCTGCCAACTCTCTCCTTGTGCCGGAGGAAGTGCGAACGAGATTGGCGGGTGTAGTTTGGTGTAATGAAAAATAGATCCTACATAAAGCTGCTCACAACAAGAGTCCGTACAACTAAACAAATCCATTAAATCGTCTGTTTTTTTTTAATGTGGAAATAATAACAATTACTGGTATTTATTTTAGCGCTTTTCCAAGTGCTCGAAGCGCATTACATATTATACATGAATAGCTTTGTTCATTATAATAAGCATGAAGGAAGGACACTGTAGTTATAACACAAGCAGAGCAGAGGAGAGTAGAAAGATGGATGTATTTGTGAATAATCTTGTTTGTATATCTTATTTATTCAAACTTCTCTCTCTGCGCCTCTCTCCTCCCTGTTCAGAGGTGTGTGGGAAGTGTGGCGAGGCTCTGTCCCGCACCCAGCCGGCCGTCAGAGCCATGGAGAAACTCTTCCACTCCGACTGCTTCTGCTGCCTGAGCTGCCAGCGGCCCCTGCAGGGCCTGCAGTTCTACGACCGCGACGGGGCCCCCCAGTGTGATGACTGCTACACGGTGAGGGGCCAATGCACACTGCAGGAGCACAGCAAAAGACACGTACTTTCTCAAATTCTAACGTTTTAAAGGTCACCTATTATGCAAAATCCTCTTCTTCACGTCTCTTCTACATCAACATGTGTCCCCTCTTCCTCATGTCTCTTCTACATCAACATGTGTCCCCTCTTCTTCATGTCTCTTCTACATCAACATGTGTCCCCTCTTCCTCATGTCTCTTCTACATCAACATGTGTCCCCTCTTCTTCATGTCTCTTCTACATCAACATGTGTCCCCTCTTCTTCACGTCTCTTCTACATCAACATGTGTCCCCTCTTCTTCATGTCTCTTCTACATCAACATGTGTCCCCTCTTCTTCATGTCTCTTCTACATCAACATGTGTCCCCTCTTCCTCATGTCTCTTCTACATCAACATGTGTCCCCTCTTCTTCATGTCTCTTCTACATCAACATGTGTCCCCTCTTCTCCATGTCTCTTCTACATCAACATGTGTCCCCTCTTCTTCATGTCTCTTCTACATCAACATGTGTCCCCTCTTCCTCATGTCTCTTCTACATCAACATGTGTCCCCTCTTCTTCATGTCTCTTCTACATCAACATGTGTCCCCTCTTCTCCATGTCTCTTCTACATCAACATGTGTCCCCTCTTCTCCATGTCTCTTCTACATCAACATGTGTCCCCTCTTCTTCATGTCTCTTCTACATCAACATGTGTCCCCTCTTCTTCATGTCTCTTCTACATCAGCATGTGTCCCCTCTTCTCCATGTCCCTTCTACATCAACATGTGTCCCCTCTTCTCCATGTCCCTTCTACATCAACATGTGTCCCCTCTTCTTCATGTCTCTTCTACATCAACATGTGTCCCCTCTTCTCCATGTCTCTTCTACATCAACATGTGTCCCCTCTTCTCCATGTCTCTTCTACATCAACATGTGTCCCCTCTTCTTCATGTCTCTTCTACATCAACATGTGTCCCCTCTTCTTCATGTCTCTTCTACATCAGCATGTGTCCCCTCTTCTCCATGTCCCTTCTACATCAACATGTGTCCCCTCTTCTCCATGTCCCTTCTACATCAACATGTGTCCCCTCTTCTTCATGTCTCTTCTACATCAACATGTGTCCCCTCTTCATGTCTCTTCTACATCAACATGTGTCCCCTCTTCTTCATGTCTCTTCTACATCAACATGTGTCCCCTCTTCATGTCTCTTCTACATCAACATGTGTCCCCTCTTCTTCATGTCTCTTCTACATCAACATGTGTCCCCTCTTCTTCATGTCTCTTCTACATCAACATGTGTCCCCTCTTCTTCATGTCTCTTCCACATCAGCATGTGTCCCCTCTTCTTCACGTCTCTTCTACATCAACATGTGTCCCCTCTTCTTCATGTCTCTTCTACATCAACATGTGTCCCCTCTTCATGTCTCTTCTACATCAACATGTGTCCCCTCTTCTTCATGTCTCTTCTACATCAACATGTGTCCCCTCTTCTTCATGTCTCTTCTACATCAGCATGTGTCCCCTCTTCTCCATGTCCCTTCTACATCAACATGTGTCCCCTCTTCTCCATGTCCCTTCTACATCAACATGTGTCCCCTCTTCTTCATGTCTCTTCTACATCAACATGTGTCCCCTCTTCTCCATGTCTCTTCTACATCAACATGTGTCCCCTCTTCTTCATGTCTCTTCTACATCAACATGTGTCCCCTCTTCATGTCTCTTCTACATCAACATGTGTCCCCTCTTCTTCATGTCTCTTCTACATCAACATGTGTCCCCTCTTCTTCATGTCTCTTCTACATCAACATGTGTCCCCTCTTCTTCATGTCTCTTCTACATCAACATGTGTCCCCTCTTCTTCATGTCTCTTCTACATCAACATGTGTCCCCTCTTCTTCATGTCTCGTCTACATCAACATGTGTCCCCTCTTCTTCATGTCTCTTCTACATCAGCATGTGTCCCCTCTTCTTCATGTCTCTTCTACATCAACATGTGTCCCCTCTTCTACATCAACATGTGTCCCCTCTTCTTCATGTCTCTTCTACATCAACATGTGTCCCCTCTTCTTCATGTCTCTTCTACATCAACATGTGTCCCCTCTTCATGTCTCTTTTACATCAACATGTGTCCCCTCTTCTTCATGTCTCTTCTACATCAACATGTGTCCCCTCTTCATGTCTCTTCTACATCAACATGTGTCCCCTCTTCTTCATGTCTCTTCTACATCAACATGTGTCCCCTCTTCTTCATGTCTCTTCTACATCAACATGTGTCCCCCTCTTCTTCATGTCTCGTCTACATCAACATGTGTCCCCTCTTCTTCATGTCTCTTCTACATCAACTTGTGTCCCCTCTTCTTCATGTCTCTTCTACATCAACATGTGTCCCCTCTTCTTCATGTCTCTTCTACATCAACATGTGTCCCCTCTTCTTCATCAACATGTGTCCCCTCTTCTTCATGTCTCTTCTACATCAACATGTGTCCCCTCTTCTTCATGTCTCTTCTACATCAACATGTGTCCCCTCTTCTTCATGTCTCTTCTACATCAACATGTGTCCCCTCTTCTTCATGTCTCGTCTACATCAACATGTGTCCCCTCTTCTTCATGTCTCTTCTACATCAACTTGTGTCCCCTCTTCTTCATGTCTCTTCTACATCAACATGTGTCCCCTCTTCTTCATGTCTCTTCTACATCAACATGTGTCCCCTCTTCTTCATGTCTCTTCTACATCAACATGTGTCCCCTCTTCTTCATGTCTCTTCTACATCAACATGTGTCCCCTCTTCTTCATGTCTCTTCTACATCAACATGTGTCCCCTCTTCTCCATGTCTCTTCTACATCAACATGTGTCCCCTCTTCTCCATGTCTCTTCTACATCAACATGTGTCCCCTCTTCTTCATGTCTCTTCTACATCAACATGTGTCCCCTCTTCTTCATGTCTCTTCTACATCAACATGTGTCCCCTCTTCATGTCTCTTCTACATCAACATGTGTCCCCTCTTCATGTCTCTTCTACATCAACATGTGTCCCCTCTTCTTCATGTCTCTTCTAAATCAACATGTGTCCCCTCTTCTCCATGTCTCCTCAACATCAACATGTGTCCCCTCTTCTTCATGTCTCTTCTACATCAACATGTGTCCCCTCTGTGGAAAGAGACTCTGAAAGTTTCAGGAACAAAGATTCTCTCTCTTTTTGATCCATTTCTATAAAAACCTGTCTGAAAATGAGTTGATCAGATTTTGCCCACTTTGTGATGTCATAACGATGTGTTGTCTTGAGTAACCATTAGCCAATCAGCAGCCAAGGTAACCCCCCCCCCCTTATCACCTGAATCTCCTCCTAGAGCACCATTGAGTTCTTTGTAACCAAATCTCTCTCAGAGGGGCGTGGGGAGGGGCTCCTTGTTTTCATGTGAGACATGTTTTGTATATAACTGAGACCTGTAATATATTGATGAGAAACAGTATAATAGGGGACCTTTAAGTGCAGTACTTGAGTAGATGTACCTGATTACATTCCACCATTGCTCTTTAATAACACAAATAACTAATAATACACAGTGTTGATTATTAATCATTCTCCCCGCTGGTCCTCAGAGCTCTCTGGCGGTGTGTTCCCGCTGCGGGGAGAGGATCACAGACCGCGTGCTGAAGGCAGTGGGCCAGTGTTTCCACTCTCACTGTTTCCGCTGCAGCACCTGCTCCTGCTCTCTGGAGGGGGCGCCCTTCATCACCGACGACAACAACAACCCCTACTGCGTCCCGGATTACCACAGGTAGATACTGGCTGTTTTCAAGGATTCAAGATTCAAGGCTTTTATTGTCATATGTGCAATCGCTACCGTGGAGTTATGACAATGAAAAGCTTAGGTCACAGGCTCCTCCAGCAGTGCAACACAATAACACAGATAAAATAGTGCAAGAAGAGTCTATATACAAGTAATTGGAATATGATATATTAGATAAATAATTCATCATCACCGACGGCAACGACAACCCCTACTGTGTCCCGGATTACCGCAGGTGGATACTGGCTGTTCACTCCTCTCTGACGAGGAAATATTACATCTCTATGCAATGTGTGTTGACAAGGAAACAATGTGGGACAAGACTTTGACAAAGAAGGTTTCTCAATTCTCTAATTCCCCTCCTCGACTCCCCTCCTCGTGTCTCAGTCCCGCCCACAGGAGATGCGAGTCGAGGAGGGGAACCGAGGAGAGAGGAGGGGAAGCAGCAGGCGGTTAGAGAAATGAGAACTCCTCTCCTCTGAGCGGTCATTTTAAAGAGACGTCCATTAATGATGACAGGAGGCACAGCAGCCCTCTGTCTGATGGACAGATGTGTTCATGATGACTTATATATTTACTTTTAATTCATCACAGTGCGGTATAATGAGACAATAACAGGCTACAGATGTGGACACATACATACATACACACACACACACACACACACACACACACACACACACACACACACACACACACACACATATATTTATATAAATTAAATGCTTTGACAATAAATACATACAAAATGTCATCTGTGGAAGCCGTGGCGCTGTAAAAACTAAGCACGACCAATCCTCTGAGCCGGCCCGGCTAAAGTAACTGGAGCCTACCTGCCTGTCAGCCTTCCATCGGGGCACAAACTTATCTCGTGCCCTCATTGGTCATGTGCGCGTTCGTGTGTTGGAGGAGGGGCTCTGTAAGGAAGTCTGAAGGAAGGGGCGGATTTTTTTCGGCTGCGTACTTTCAAATTCTAGCGCACTCGAGCTGGTTTCTCTTTTCTAACCTTCCCAACCTTTTTAAAGCTTAAAGAAAAAAAGACAAAATATTTCAGAAAATAGTGTCTGTAAAAATCAACAAATCCATAAAATGTAATTTCTTATCTTACATGGAAATGACTTTGTCAGGTTTATTATTATCATCAATCGTTTGGGGATGTTATAAACACAAGCAGAGACACATAGGAAGGTGTGTGTATTTATTAGTTATTATTTCTATATAATTTACTCTTTTCTAACATCTTTCTCTCTCTGTGTTCTGGTTGGCAATGAACATCTGAAGTCCCAGCGTCTTGGAACAATACATCTTACACTGGGTACAAATGTAGTAAAACATGTTAACAGGATAAAGGAGAATGTATGAGGATGGGAGTTGCTCCCGATGGCCAAAGGTGTGTGAACGTTATGTCCTAGAGTAAGGTACACTGCTCTGTATGAATGGGTGAATGACATGTAGTATGTAAAGCGCTTTGAGGGGTCGTAAAGACTGGATAAAGCGCTACATAAGTACAGTCCATTTACCATTTAAATACTGTACATTGCAATAAAACACAGCTTATTGTAAGTATATATAGATGTATGGATTGTAAACGGATGTATGTGCTATAAACAAATGAAGGGGAAGTCTGTTGCTCTTGGTCCTGTATGATTGAAAGGTCAAATCTATTTTAGCAGTTTATACATTTCTATGACCCCATTTATCATACCTCTGAATACTGATAAGAGTTTATTGGAGGAAGGAGGCAGCAGCTCTTCTTCCTCATGTGAAAGTGTGCAAAGCAGGCTAAACTGTGGCTATCAAAATCAATCAATCAATGTTTATTTATATAGCCCAATATCACAAATGTTATATTTGTCTCAGTGGACAGTTTGTACAGAATATCCCTACGATACGACCCCCTCTGTCCTTGGCCCCTCACATCGGACAAGGAAAGAAATACCAATAAATCCGTCAGACAACTAGCTGACAGGCCCCACAGCATACTGCTTTCGGTGCTACTTGACTATGAGTGTGAATGTGTGAGAATTTGCTTAAGGCGATCAACTAACCCCCCCCCCCCTCTCTATTCCAGGCGTTTCTCCCCTCAGTGTGTGAGCTGTAACGAGCCCATCGTGCCCTCCCCGGGCAGCGAGGAGACGGTCAGAGTGGTCGCTCTGGACAAGAACTTCCACCTCAAGTGTTACCGTTGTGAGGTGAGACATTTAAACTCCAGGTGTTGTCAAAATAAACCTCAGATAATGTTCAAGGTTCCAGGCTTTCATTGTCATGTGTGCATAGCTACAGTGTAGTGAACATCTTAGGTCACAGGCTCCTCCTACAGTGCAACACAATAAAACAGATAATAGTGCAAGTAAATAAAATAGAATATAATAAAAGCTATATTATAGCTACCGGCCCATGTAGGCTACCGGCCCATTCCCCAGAGACAAACATCAATGAAACAGGTGTAATCCTCTTCTTAGTTCGCTGTGCCGTTGTCAGGCTGTAGTGGTCTGAGGCCAGGGCAGGCTGTTATTGATAGCCTACATGTGGCGCTTCTGAGTGGTTGTGTATGTCCGTGCGTGTGTGAGCGCATCAGTGTGCGCTTATGTTTGGGGCGGGGGGGCCCAAAACAATATTTGCACCGGGGCCAATCACAACCTTGTTACGCCACTGGGCCTGTATTATTCAATCTAATTATCCCATTCCTCACATACTTACATATATAATATCCTGCTTTATATTTTGTTACGGTACATTTGTAATTCAACATGTATATTTTCAACTTTTTTTTTTAATGCTATTGTATTTCTATTGAGATGTTTACATGTTGAAATGTTTATTTCTTTTAATTTTGTATCGTACAATACCATGTCTTTTAACGCAAACAAATCGCAAATTGGTATCAACAAAGTACTTCTTATCTTATCTTAGTAAATAACCTGCTAATAAACACATCTGTGTGTCTGTCCTGCAGGATTGTGCCCGCCCTCTCTCCATAGAAGCCGATGAAAATGGCTGCTACCCATTGGATGGCAAGATCCTGTGTATGAAGTGCCACACCCAGCGAGCCAAGCAAGCTGCGCAGTGATTGGCTGAAGCGGCGTTACTCTCCGATTTAACTATGAACCAAAATCCAAAAGCACAGGATTCATCCAGCGGCCCTTTTGCCTTGGCAGCAGTCATTCAGTGTGTGTGTGTGTGTGTGTGTGTGCGCGTGTGTGTGTGTGTGTGTGTGCGCGTGCGTGGAGCAGTGTGTCTGCATGCAGATCCAGAGTAGTATTCCCCTCGTCTTTGTTCTCTTCAGTGCAGAAGTAATGTACTGCATTGATTTCCACCTTTTATCCCCCAACTCATCTAGCCCTCTTTGTGTACAACAACGTATTTTTTGTGCCAATTCCATGTTTACGCTAAACGTTTCCAGCATAACTTGCACAAGAACAGTCAAAAGAGCAGTCTGATGAATTTAAAGTTGCCTTCTCGCGCCTCGATATTGTAAGTAGCAACAAGAAATTGCCATTTTAAGCGTTCACTGGGCGGTCTCTGTCCCCGTGAGCATTGTAACGAAGATGCTTTTGTACCATAGGCTGAGAAGTACCACATTTGACCACTCTGCAGATTTCACCACTCCGATTGGCTGCTGGTTGAGAATATCTTTAACATGTTGGCAGTTTTTGTGCCTGCTCGCATGGTTAATGATGCTTTCCTGCCTAGAGAGTGCTTCATGTCAGCCAATCTACTCCGACAGCATCTTAAAGACGTCTAGGGCTAATCATTAACTGCAAAAAACAAAAACCGGGATTGTTGCTCTTAGTTTGTGATGTGAATTTGATCATTTACAGGCATGCGTTTTCACTATGTCTCGTAGCTTTCGCTCCTTCAATCATACACACAGTAAAAGGGCAAGATCAGAACAAAAATTAGTCCCTTGAGTATTTTTACATGCATGCTTTTTGAATGCACAATTATGAACAAGCACAGATCCCATTCAACGGATCTAATGAAAACAAAATGGTTATGAATGCCAGCTGCACGGCTGAAAACAGGACCGATCATGTGATCGTTGCACATTTCCACAGTGAAATAAAAAAGCCTTTGAGTGTCGCTTTGACTCTAAAGCCCCCGCACATGATACATTTTGTATTAGTGGTAACCATCTAGACATACTAGTAGCTTTTGATATGCATCTCTTGCTTTAAATATTATAATTTATGGATTCTTTTTTATTAAGTATTAAGGTTATGTGTACAAAACAACCTGTCCTTACAGTAGAATAATAGATTAGCATATGATACAAATTAGTGACCAAATATGTTGTAGCTGGAAGTTAATAAACCATGTTACATGAGATTCAATGTCTGACTTTCATGTATGTTCTTAATCACCTTCTTGCGTTTGGTCCCAGTTTATTTTGGTTTATTGTATTGTTAAAGTAAATACCACTATTATTTACTCTGTTCATGTCGGTATATTCTACTTTATTCCTATCTTACTGTACTGTATTTCGTTGATAAATGCTTACAATGATTCCATTCTGACCCTGGAGACGTGCCTTCTCCGCTGTTGTTTCTCTGAGTTGAGCCGACAGAAATTCATTCCACACAGAAAAACACAAAACATGGCAACAGTGATTGAGCGTTGCATGCTATCTGTGTCAGTGGTGGTGTTTCCTCCAGTGTTTCCTCTTCAGCCCGCTCCGCCTTCGTCATCACTCTGAGATTTGATAATGCCTTCATGGTTGCATTTATCTGGCGTTCTGTTGTGTTTGTCATATTGTATTACATGCGGATGCCTTGTCTTTTCATATAACTTTTTCAAAAATGAAATGTGTGTATGTGTTTAAAATCCTTATTTAGCCCCCCCTCCCTTTGACTGTATCAAAAGATAAACAAATAAATAAATAGCTACAATGCTAAATACCAAATGTTTCTGTCTGATCTCTCAACTGTACAACCATGCTATTAATCAGGTGGTGGAATAAGTATTATAGTTTACTTAAATTAAAGTTGCAATACTACATTGTAAACATTACTATAGCCGCTCTCACACCAAGTACTTTGCCGTACTCAGACCCCATTTACACGGGGACGTTTACGCACCGTATGCGTTTTCAAAAAAGTCTTCCGTTCACACACATTCGGCTCAATTAACGTGTCCGTTCCAGAGCCCTAGAGAGTATCTCTATGGCGCTGGTCCGTTCACACGAAACCGCTGGAAACGCTGTAGTACATATGCCGGGCCTGTAAGTGGCGCTGCTGCCGCCTCAAAATACACCAAAAGCAGCGAAGAAGACCCCGGAGCATGGTTGCCCTTCTGTTTATTCTCCGCGGTGGACGGCGTGTGCTCCTACTGTAAATCTCTCCGGTTCCAGCAGAAGAAAAACACCCACCTCTCGGCCTCTTCCAAGGGACGAGGGAACCGTGCGGCAGAGTTTCCGTTAAAAATGTTTTCCGCCGGTCAACATGTCCGTTAAAGTTTAAATATTCCGGACAAAATTAGAAAAGTGCCGGTCAGAGGGGGCAGCAGCTTCTACTGAAGCCTTCCGAGTAAATCGCCAGAACGCCGACACCTCCTCATCTCCACCGCTCCCAAGTTTTATTTTGCGTTGCCATAAATTAGTCTCTCTCTCCATTGGTGCGCTGGGCTAATGCTAATCCCCAGGATAGTACCTCTCTAGCAGGCACTAAAAACGAGGGTAAAAGTTCTCTGAACTAACTATAAGTTCTCTTTTTGGTGTGAACGCAAAATTCCAGGCACTATCGGAACTAAACGGGAAAAGTACTCTAGTGTGAAAGCGCCTTATGTTACATAAATAGCCTATCTGCTTTCAAAAATTACAAAGATTATTTCATCAAAATAAACGTAAAAGTGCTCATCATGACGAAGATTGATTATATTCATAATGAATATTATATTACTGAATTATAGTTATTTAAGTGTTCATTTGCAGCTGTAAACAGTGTTGGGCAAGTTACTTGCCCAACACTGTAATATATTACATATTACTTATTACTCTCTTTTGAAAGTAAGAAGTTACATTACAATATTACTGTCTCTGAAATGTAATGAGTTACACTACTTTAGTTACTTTCACCAAAATAACCTCAAAAGAATGGCTAGGTATTTTAAATGCTAAAATGTAGTTTAGTGCAGCTCATTATACATCCAGTGAACGGCGATGTGGTTCAGCATAACAACTGTGTAGGCCCTTAAGGCTACTAACAACTTGTATAACACGGGTTAGTTGAATACTGGATTCTGATTGTAAATTCTTAACATGTGACACGTTGTTAATACAGCAGTACTGTCAAGGACTATAATGAAGGTTGCTAAGGAGGATCAAGAACATAGACTGTATATATAAAGATCAAGAAAGAGAAAGGAAAAGAGGTTAAAAGACGGAGCGCTGGACGTCAGATAAATCACCAGAAGAAGGCAGACAGGAAGTGAATAATAACAGGACACGGAGTGGGCTCTGTAGTTTGTTTAGTATATGGCCGTGTTCAGGCCCGGTTCCAGAACAACATGACTCCGGGTGCCTCTGAGGTTACAGGGGGTGCAGCAGTAGTAGGTTTGCATGAGCAATAGTGCCGGCAACAGCAATGAAAAATAGCATTGATGGTCCCCAATGAACAGATTATGGCCTTTGTTATGTTTTGAAACCAAGCAAGTGAGAACATTTCAAGTGAGTTAAAAGTGCAATCCTGAAATACCTCATCCAGTCCAAAGTGGACTGTGGCAAGGAAAAGCACAAAAGCTTCAAAACTGTACTGATAAAACAAATGAGAACATTTTGTAAATCAAGGCAAATATTATTTGAACCAGCTCATGGTTTGAAATGGCAAACATTGAAAAGCAAAAGTATTATTAAAACCATGTAGCCTACTAAATCATCACCTTGGTCCCATCATATACTCTGGGAAGAGAGTATTTACTGTCTTTGAAAACTGGTATCACATCATCATCATCATGTGAGGTTGACTTTGTGACCTGGAGAACATTTCAGCTGCAACATTAGCTCGTTGATAAGCTTGGGATATGAGATCTTTCTGTAGCCATTCGTGGTGAAGGCGTCTGTGCTATTGTATGCATTATTTTTGACCCAACATTTCTACAGGCAGGGCAGAATATGGCACTATTTTCACATATTCTAGCCCTTGTCTATTTGTATACCACGAGCTGCAAAATGACCGCCTAACCCCACTGTACAGGCGGGTACTTGTTTAGATATACCTGCGCAGGCTCTGTTTTGCCGTGGTATCCTGGCTGGCACCTGCGGGCCGCAGAGGGGCGGCGGTGTTTCGGGCGATGAAGACTGCTGCTCCGGGGGCGAGGGCGGCGAGTCAGGCGGGAGTAAGCTCGTGTCCACAGCGGAGGGTCACGTGATGTCCCCATCTGACCTGTTGCTACGGTCTGCAGTAGATGCAGTGTTGCTGGCGTTTAGTGATGGTTGCTTTAACCATTTTCGTAAACATGATTATCCACAGTTTGTGTCACTGCCGTGTTAGCACTTTGGAAGTTCTCTTTTTTGAATAGAGGGTGCATAACATTCAACTGCCCTGAAGACCCCGACGCGAAGCCTGAAGGGTAAACACACAGGTTTACTAATCTACTACCCGCACAATTTGTCTGGTGTCGGAATGTCTCGCTGACGCTATGTTAGTAGGCCTACAGTACATTCTTAAAAAACAAAACACTATTTCATTTCGGGTTAAAATGTGTTGTAACTGCGTTACTGAGCATTGTAACGGGTAAAATATTACCCACATTTCATTAGTAATGCCTTACATTACTTCGTTACAGCAAAAAGTAATATATTGTAACTCCGTTACTTTTGTAACGCGTTACACCCAACACTGGCTGTAAAGGTGTAGATATAAAATATATTAAATAATGATGGGAAGCTTAACCTTACAAATTGTTAGTTAATGTTATGGAAATCTTAGACCTAGTCAATACTGTGGAGATATACAATTAGAATGATCCATCAATAAGCTGGTGAAACAAACAGAGTTGTCTTTCTGGTTCTTTATTCGAGGCGCCTCGAAGGCACAGGTCTCACAGAGTATAGGATAGTTTGCAGGAGTGTGCGCAATAGACACAGAATAGCAAAGTTTATACAAGATAGGGCGGGCAGACAGAGTTTTGTGTAGCGGCGGAACGCCTCAGAAATCTGCTTTCACAAGGATGTCTCATATTGTTATTAGACGCCTGTCCTCGAGCTGGAGAAAGTATAACGGTTCTCAGAATATGGAAGTTCATGTGTGACTTTATGCGGCTTTCACACCAGCGCTTTTCAGTTTCTAGCTCCGAGCGGGAGCTTTTCTGGTTCAGCTCCGGTTTCCCTTTTCAGCTCCCGCTCTGTGCACACCGCCCACTGGCGCCCCAGAGCTGCCCTTGCTGCGTCATGACGTCACCGTTTACATCGCTGATTTGCTCCCCAACAGCAGCTCACAACAACAACAACAACTGCGTCGGGTCGATGATCGTGTTGCTTTTAATCACACAAAGCCAGAATAAATTGAATAACGACTTCTCCAACCTTATGCTTTGCTCCAGAGTGCCGTGGTTCATTGTTTATTAATGTGTTTCTGCAGCATTTACCGACCGCTGCAGTGCTGCTCTTCCACGGGAGTTTATTCTCCCGTTAGCTCCCGGTTAGCTCACACTGCAGCGGCCGCTCTAAAGTATTCACTGTCCGACTCACACAAGCAGCTGATGCATATCCCCAGTTCCCCTTAGCCTAAGTGAATGTGTGTCAGTCTGAATTGACACTGTTTGGTATCACAACGCTGTTATGAAAGTTTCTCTGGTATAAAACGGGTGATGTTGGCATAGCAACCGAAGCTAAACTGACTACTTGCATCCGATAGCTGCAATAATACAAAACAACACGTCTGCCTCTCTCCACAATGATCGATAACAGCGAACGGATGGTCAAAGTAAGGCACAAATAAACAGAACCACACGAAGCCTGGTTAGTGTTGCCTGACTTTATAAAGTGTGTTTATAGGCACTACTGCTTGTAGGCAGGCTGACAGTCGACCCATGGGAGGTGGGTTTAGTTTCCTGCACGCCTCGACGTAAGAGAGACGTAAGCGACGTCACCTCTTAGCTCCAAAGCTCTTGCCTCTGGACCGACAATTTTTTGGAGCTGGAAATGAAGCGGATTCCGGAGCTAAGAGCCGGCGCTGCTCCGGTGTGAACTGGAAAACCCGGCGCTTTTCAGGCTCTAGCTCCGAGCCGGAGCTGAAAAGGCGCTGGTGTGAAAGGGGCAACATGCCCCTTTCACACCCTGTGTGTGAAGAGGAGGAGTCCCAACATAGTCTGCCAAATCAGTTTGAGAATAATAACCCAGAGTATGCACAGAAAACAGCACATATGAAGAAATGGTACAGTTAGACAATGCTTTTTAGAAGCATTTGGTTTTACCATATAAGGTAACATAAGAAATTGCCACTACATTAATTTATTTTTTGCGTTATTTTTTTAATTACTGCGTTACTACAGTTATCAAATAAACGTAGTGCAGTAAAATGTACAAATTGCATAGAGAAGAATAAAAGATAAATAATTGAGAAAAATTACAAGCAGGCCTACCCCAACATTGCCGCATTTTGTTGGGTCATTTTAGAGTCAGTAGAGTAAGGAGGAACTATTCTTAGTTTACATTACTTTTTTAACATCTTGACACTAAACCAGTGTTCTTGTTTATTACATTTCTTTGTGCACGCTATTTTCAAGAACATTCATAAGTTATACTTTTAAAAAGTGGTGAGGAAACACACAAATAGTCCCAAAAAAGGTTTGTCGTTTATATTGTTATAAAATGTGTTTTATTTGTATTGCCATGTCCTGCAATGTGAGCCTCCTCGTTGCATGATACAAATGTTTTGGATGATTTCATGAATTTTTTCAATACTATAATTTTCTTTTAGGCTGAACTTGTAACATCCGTCCAGGAGCTGCAGATGAACAAGCACTAACTCTGGTGCATTGACAGCAATGCTTATTAATGTGCACCGTTAAATTAATATGTTTGTTTTCCCACCATATTCTCCCTGGTCGGCCTCCGTGTGACTCTCATGAGACGTGTTTCCTCTCAGAACCTGGACGATGTGCTCTATCAGCAGTGAGCAGCCCTGCGTTGCACTGATAGTGACGACAGCGGACGTGAGTGCGTGTGCATCAGAGCGTGTTTACTCTGCAGGACGTGCATGCCCGCAATACAATGCAACAATGTACAGGCAACACAAAAAAGGTGATCAACTCATCAACCCTGCAGGCCTTCTGTTCCCAAGCATTTAACCCTACACACAGGATGGAGAGTTTTCAAACCTCCACATGCATGTTGCAGAGCAGATTCAGTCAGGATCATCTGGAGAGGAGAGTAAGACGTGGCCTCAGAGTTGTTTTTATCAGAGCGTCAGGAGAGAAGTGAGTGATGCAGAGAGATAGAGAGCTGTTTGACGGACAGCACGGCACACGTGAAGTTAAACACCAAATGTGAAAGACAGAGGATGCAACAGGCTGGGGAAACACAGAGAGACACATCCATCTGCTCAGAATGAGTGGAACTCCAACGAACCCAGAGGTAGGACCTGTGAGAAAGTTGACATGTGGTTATGAAGCTGTTTACTGTGTTCACATGAGGCTAATGTGAGTGTTTTTGAAGTTGCTGGAAACTGGAGCAGAGCCACCCATGTTCCTGCCAGGGAAATGTCGTTATTATTTATATGATGTGTTTTTGATAGATTCTACAATGTGCTGAAATTGTTTTGCCAATGATTGTGTTGCCAAAAACAAACTGGTTTAGTTTCAATCAGCTTTCTCTGGTTACTTTGGATCATTGCAGGACATACAACATGCTGCTTGCCAGTTCCAATACTGTTAAAGAAATATGTAGACCACGAATTATAGTTTTTATTTTAGTTATTAACTCTGTGTTCACTCAAACTCTTGTTTTTCCATGTGTGTGTTTCGGGGAGAGGTGCATGACAGAGGGTTTTACTGCTGAGTCGATGACCACACTTATTGACTCAATCTGTTATTAAGTCCTGTTATATTTCTATATTTCTACTGTTAGTGAACAGGCGTTATGTTTTATTTGCACGTTTAAAAAGAAAGTTGAGACAGGTGACTTCGAAAAAATGAAAAGGAATAAAACGGGTAAGGTAAAAAAGCTTGTCCAAATACCTCACTTTAAAGACAGAAACAAACAATGCAAAATAAACTAACGTATAAAACAGCATAACTTTTACTTCACATCGTAAATTACAGTTAAAAACAGCAATATGTTGGAATCAAAGCAATTCTAATTTTTCATTTCTAGAGTCTTGACAGGGATATTACCAGGGGTTAAGTTGGGATTTGATATGGGGGGGGGCTCTGTGTGGAGGTGCGAGAGGGGGCGGAGGTCGAGGATCTCATTATTTGACCTTAAGGGATATAGGCCTACACTGTGGCCCTAAAGCAACTGCTCCATTATCTGTATCAAATGCAGACATTGATGCCACCAAATGTCACAATAAAAATGTGTTGTTTGTTTAAACATTTTGACTGTTTGTGCTCATCCTAATTTTGGGCCTTGATGTAACAACATTCATAATTAAGTCAAGGTAACATCCTTTCCACCCCGGTTACACTTTTCATTTGCCCCGTACGATGGGCGCTGTAAGTGATGAAAGTGGGGGGTGTTGGCTTATCAGGCGTCCGCAGCTCACAGCCAAAGTGGGCGTGGGATCGAGCGAGAGAGATAAATGCAATTTATGTAAACAAATATTTCCAAGGCACTCTTTCATAATTATTGGGGTAAACAGTTTTGAAATAATTTCAATGTATACTATAGGACAGTAAACCAGACATATCGTTTAAAACTTGAGAGATACAAAAATATGCATAAATAAATGTTAACTAGGTAAAATAAGATATGAATGAACAACAAAAATAAAATAAGTTGCATTTATTTGCTATTGGCTATGGTAGGTTATTGGTTATGTTCACATACTTATTTGATTGTTAAAATGTAAACCAATCTTTTTCATATGGGTGTTTAGAGTTGTACCCCCTAGGTCAGGTCTCTAGTAATGTGTGCTCAAAGTGCACCCGATTGAAGCATTTTACTTTACATTGCATTTAGCTGACGCTTTTATCCAAAGCGACTTACAATAAGTACATTCGACCAGGAAGACACAACCTTGAAGAAAACAGAATCATATAAGAACATCAGGTTTAAATGTTCAAACATTTCTTCCTGGGGGGGCATACCCCCGGACCCCCCTAGAGGATGTGACGTCCACACCCCAATTCAAACATGTTCATACAATACCGAATACATTTGAAGCCTTTTTGATGTATATGACCTACATGTCAATACGTTTCTGTTTTTATAGTATATTGGTCTTTTGTAGAGATTTTTCATGTATTCGTTATATATTCTATTGTGTATTTCTTGGGTACTTTTATCTTTTCTATTGTACGATTGAAGTAAATATGGGAAGCGTTTAACAACAGCCATTTACTTCAAAGATTGTTCTCAATGTTATTCTTATTTTTGTTAATCCTGGAAGAATGCCAGAAAAAAAGACATTCTCTTCAAGAATAAAAAAAAACATGACATTAGTAATTGTGAAAACAAATTAAATAAGTTGTTAGGTTAAGTCAGGGCCGGTTTTTGGCATAGGCGACATAGGCGGTTGCCTAGGGCGCCATATCTGGGGGGGGGGGGGGGGGGGGCGCTGTGCTGGCAGCTCTGGGAGGGAAAAAAACATTTTGACTGTTTGTGCTCATCCTAATTTTGGGCCTTGATGTAACAACATTCATAATTAAGTCAAGGTAACATCCTTTTCACCCCGGTTACACTTTTCATTTGCCCCGTACGATGGGCGCTGTAAGTGATGAAAGTGGGGGGTGTTGGCTTATCAGGCGTCCGCAGCTCACAGCCAAAGTGGGTGTGGGATCGAGCGAGAGAGATAAATGCAATTTATGTAAACAAATATTTCCAAGGCACTCTTTTATAATTATTGGGGTAAACAGGTTTGAAATAATTTCAATGTATACTATAGGACAGTAAACCAAACATATCGTTTAAAACTTGAGAGATACAAAAATATGCATAAATAAATGTTAACTAGGTAAAATAAGATATGAATGAACAACAAAAATAAAATAAGTTGCATTTATTTTCTATTGGCTCTGGTAGGTTATCGGTTATGTTCACATACTTATTTGATTGTTAAAATGTAAACCAATCTTTTTCATATGGGTGTTTTACGGCCCGTCCACACAGCGCCGTGCGTTGCAAGCTTCACCATTCACTTTGAATGGGGTGACGTCACTTTGCTGGCGTGGGTCGCTGCAAAAGTTGAGCAATGTTCAAGTTTTGAAGCCACGGCAGAAGCGTCAGCCAATCGAATCATATGACAGTACAAGCTCTAGCCAATCAAACCGCTGCTTGTATGTCAGGGGCGGGAGATTCATGTGATTGGTTGTTGGTTGAGTTTCAGACACGCCCGCCGGGAAGCTTCAACGCACGGCGCTGTGTGGACGGGCCGTAAAACACCCATATGAAAAAGATTGGTTTACATTTTAACAATCAAATAAGTATGTGAACATAACCGATAACCTACCAGAGCCAATAGAAAATAAATGCAACTTATTTTATTTTTGTTGTTCATTCATATCTTATTTGACCTAGTTAACATTTATTTATGCATATTTTTGTATCTCTCAAGTTTTAAACGATATGTTTGGTTTACTGTCCTATAGTATACATTGAAATTATTTCAAACCTGTTTACCCCAATAATTATAAAAGAGTGCCTTGGAAATATTTGTTTACATAAATTGCATTTATCTCTCTCGCTCGATCCCACACCCACTTTGGCTGTGAGCTGCGGACGCCTGATAAGCCAACACCCCCCACTTTCATCACTTACAGCGCCCATCGTACGGGGCAAATGAAAAGTGTAACCGGGGTGAAAAGGATGTTACCTTGACTTAATTATGAATGTTGTTACATCAAGGCCCAAAATTAGGATGAGCACAAACAGTCAAAATGTTTTTTTCCCTCCCAGAGCTGCCAGCACAGCGCCCCCCCCCCCCCCCAGATATGGCGCCCTAGGCAACCGCCTATGTCGCCTATGCCAAAAACCGGCCCTGACTTAACCTAACAACTTATTTAATTTGTTTTCACAATTACTAATGTCATGTTTTTTTTATTCTTGAAGAGAATGTCTTTTTTTCTGGCATTCTTCCAGGATTAACAAAAATAAGAATAACATTGAGAACAATCTTTGAAGTAAATGGCTGTTGTTAAACGCTTCCCATATTTACTTCAATCGTACAATAGAAAAGATAAAAGTACCCAAGAAATACACAATAGAATATATAACGAATACATGAAAAATCTCTACAAAAGACCAATATACTATAAAAACAGAAACGTATTGACATGTAGGTCATATACATCAAAAAGGCTTCAAATGTATTCGGTATTGTATGAACATGTTTGAATTGGGGTGTGGACGTCACATCCTCTAGGGGGGTCCGGGGGTATGCCCCCCCAGGAAGAAATGTTTGAACATTTAAACCTGATGTTCTTATATGATTCTGTTTTCTTCAAGGTTGTGTCTTCCTGGTCGAATGTACTTATTGTAAGTCGCTTTGGATAAAAGCGTCAGCTAAATGCAATGTAAAGTAAAATGCTTCAATCGGGTGCACTTTGAGCACACATTACTAGAGACCTGACCTAGGGGGTACAACTCTAAACACCCATATGAAAAAGATTGGTTTACATTTTAACAATCAAATAAGTATGTGAACATAACCAAAAGTTGAGCAATGTTCAAGTTTTGAAGCCACGGCAGAAGCGTCAGCCAATCGAATCATATGACAGTACAAGCTCTAGCCAATCAAACCGCTGCTTGTATGTCAGGGGCGGGAGATTCATGTGATTGGTTGTTGGTTGAGTTTCAGACACGCCCGCCGGGAAGCTTCAACGCACGCCGCTGTGTGGACGGGCCGTTAGAGTTGTACCCCCTAGATCAGGTCTCTAGTAATGTGTGCTCTAAGTGCACCAGATTGAAGCATGTTACTTTATATGTTCAAACATGTCTTCCCGGGAGGGCATACCCCCGGACCCCCCTAGAGGATGTGATGTCCTCACCCCAATTCAAACATGTTCATATAATACTGAATACATTTGAAGCCTTTGTGATGTATATGACCTATGTCAATACGTTTCTGTTTTTGTAGTGCATTGGTTTTTTGTAGAGATTTTTCATTTCTTTTTTATATATTCTATTGTGTATTCCTTGGATACTTTTATTTGTTCTACTGAACGATTTTCTGGCAGGGGGGGGCGCCAGCTAAAATCTCACCTAGGGCAGCAAATTGGTTAGAACCGGCCCTGATGGTGTAGGAAACGGGCTCCGTGTTACAAAGACGGGTCGGGGGTTTGGCGGTACCACTGCACACACACACACACACACACACACACACACACCGCTGCAGACTCTCTGCACGCACACACACACACACACACACACACCGCTGCAGACTCTCTGCACGAAGGAGCCACGGTGCTGCAGCTCCTGATCGGAGCAGAGACACACGTTCACTAAGCGGAAAAACTATATCCTGTCACAGAGATCTGCTATTTTAAATTTTAAAGTCAACACATATCGACCCTAAATAAAGTCTATATTAAGAACGAGAGATGTTTTGACATTATGGCTTAAACAAATGACAAATGAGCGAGGGCGATGACGTCAGAGCATCGTCCTATGTGCCGGGGCTGAGCCCCGAACAGCCCCGGCCCAATTTAACCCCTGGTTATTACTAAGTACTTGTTAACATTATATAAGTAAGCTTTTAGAAAAGGGTGAAATAAAGGGTTGAAGACAAAGAGGCGTTTTGGAGTCCATACCGTGTTTATACAATATTATACACGTTTAAATGCTTAAAATGTAGTCCCCCAAAAATCTTGGAAAAGCATGGAATAACTGAAGAGGGAGATAGTAATCTATAAAATATAATTTATCAATTTACTAATGCTTAACCTTTAAGATTTGTTTAGTTAATTTCCTTGCTGTGGGACAAATAAAGGATTTCTGAACCTGATTATTATAATAGCAATTACATAAAATATTACATTTAAAAAGAATGTTATTGCTTAACATTTGACCACTTCATCTGATCACCTCCAGCCTCAGCTATCGGTCCAGCCATCGTCAAAGCCAGAACCTGAGGGGGGGCTCCAGCCTCCATCTTTATTGCGACCGCCCGTCCCCCCACAAGATACCCCCCACACCACCCAGATCCAACAAACCCAGATCCAACAAACCCAGATCCATCAAACCCAGAACCATCAAACCCAGATCCAACAAACCCAGAACCATCAAACCCAGAACCATCAAACCCAGAACCATCAAACCCAGATCCATCAAACCCAGATCCATCAAACCCAGATCAATCAAACCCAGAACCATCAAACCCAGATCCAGGAGCCTAACCCCGGGCTCCAGCACCAAGTAAAGCCCGTGTGGATAAACCATAGGAGGAGGCTGCTTCTCTTCGGCTTCTCCTTATGTGCTGTTATTCTGGGACTGATTTACTATAAGCATCATAACCCTCAACACAGGAGGACACACCAGGAAAGCAAAGGTAGGCCTACAAAGCAACACTTCAAAATGACACAATACGTTTAACCTTTTGTCTAACTTGGTTTGACCTGACTCAGGGTCCCATAGGATGTTAAAGACACTGTTAAAGGGGCCTTTTATGCTCATTTCAGTATGTGTCTCCACTGTGTCATGTCTCCATTCTTTAATGTTCAAAAAGCTCTTTATTTTCCTCATACTGCCTGTGCTGCAGCACCTCTTTTCACCCTCTGTCTGAAACCAGAGCCCAGTCTGCTCTGATTGGTTAGCTGGCCGGCTCTATTGTGATTGGTCCACCACTTAGAGATGTCCCGCCCCCTTAGCCTATAACGTACAATGTGTTGGAGCGCTAGCCAATAGAAGCACAAGTATTACATGATGTCACTATGTCAAGGAAGTAAACAAAGTAGTCCAATCGATGCGGGTGACATTTGTGATTGTAGCCTTTGCAAACCATTGACATGCACACAAACCTATATAACACACTACAGGAAAGGAAAAACACATAATAGGGACCGTTAAAATCTTGCCTCTTCTCTCCCTTTGTCCTGCAGTGACTCCCTGTCTGTCCCCCGCCTGTCAGTGGGCCTCGGCCCGTCTGTCCTCCTCTGCTGATCCCTTCACGCAGCCCTGCGACTACTTCCTGTCCAGCTGTGGGTCTGACAGACTGTCACCAGGCGGCAGGGGGAGGCTGAGGGGTCAGGGCATCCCCGGACATCCACAGAACCCCGAGGAAGAGACAGCGTGGACAGAGAGGAGAGGACAGAGTGCAGAGAGAGACAACAGAGGACTGAGAGAAGAGGAAACTCTGGACAGAAAGACTGTGCTGCTGCAGTATCTCAGGGGGATTCTGGGTAGGAGCCTGCACTTAAAACATCTCATCATGTCTGTGTGAGGAGGTATATTCATATCAAGGTATGGTCCCAATCAATATCTTTGTGTCTGTTCGTCAGAATCGAACCACAGTGCAGGCAGTGCAGCCGAGCAGAAGGCCAGAGGATTCTTCCACTCCTGCCTGGACACCAGATCCATAGAGACAGCCGGAGCAGAGCCCTTCCTCACGCTCGTTCAGAAAGTGAGATAACTATATTTTCTTAAATAAGTACTTTACCTCCAAAATGAGTATTTGTATATGAACTACCTGCCCGGTGTGAGCTTTAGTTTGGGAAGAAAGGCTATCCCTAACCCTGAATGAAGAGAGGCTAACCCTAACCCTGAATGAATGCTAAATGAAGAAACAAAAGTCTTGATAGATTGAAGTAAAATGATGTCCTGTATTAAACAAAATAAAATCTATATCAAAACACCAGTTTAAAAACACTCAAACAACGTATGCAGTAGAATCCAAGTCTCATGTATCCAGTTGTATGTTCTCTTCCCCCTACTAGTGTTTTAATAGTAAAACAATGCGAAGTAGGAAGTAGGTAGCGTACAACTGGATAGCATACTTTTTCGTTTTGGCCCAACTAATTTTTCTGAAAGATTCCGTCTTCTCACCCTGTGTTTCCCACGTAACACAGGGGAGTCATTGGTTTACAAATGATCCAATTGGGGGGTGAAATAAACTATTAAAATGTGAGCCTACATCCTGTGGGGGAAACTTCTGTCGCAATTGGAAACAGGACTCAGAGAGGCACGAGGAGAGCTAGGAGAGCTGGAGGTTTATTTGGAGTTACGGCCGGAGAATTGGTGAGACAGGAGGTGTGTCACGAGTGGACACAGCGGTTCCCAAACCAATGAAGAACTCTTTCCGCAGCTCGAGGTTTTAACTAGTGCGGAGTGTAATAATCAACATTCTTTATCAGCGAGACTAAACATTATGGACCCTGAATCTAACTAGAGCTCTCGTCCATAGGAAAGAGTGTGCGCCAGGGAACCTTCGTCCCTGAACACTAAACTACCTCATGGCGGCTTGTGCTCGGTCACAGACTGGCAACAACAATGCGCCCAAGCTCCTCCCCCTTAAGAGATAGCAGCAACACCCAAGGCCGTAGACCTGTGCCGTGGGAAAGGAGACAGTGAGAGGAGAACATGATGAACAGTGTCAAAGGTTGAATACTTAAGCAAATTATTCCCTAACACATCCCACAATAAAGTTTTCCAAATGCAATATTTGATTACTCTCTTTGAAGGTTTCTCACAGCATCTCTGTGTAGTCTGTGTATTCACTCTCTGTCCTAAACGGCTTGTTGGAGCTCCTGCCCCCCCCCCCCCCCCCCCTGTGAGCCCAGTGTGCTCCGATTGGTCGGGACGTTGAGAGTCTCGTTGCTGCTCGCAGCTGCTGCAAGGGTTAGATACCTAGTCGTGGTAGATACCTTGTTTGTTTTAAACATCATAAATACACAAACAACAATGAATACTTACAGGTTGTGTACCCGAATCTCCCGCTGGTCCAAACAAAGTAGGAACAGCATCGTTCTTCAGTGCCCTACGCTGCACATATCCAGCATGAATCGCTGAAAGGTTTGTGAAGCTTTGTTTCGTGAAAGGCTGGCAGAGGGTGCGGCCTCTGGGTGTTCACACGTCACAGTACCCAGGAAGTAAACAATGGAAAATGAGAAATCTCCAACGAGGCGTTCTGGGGCAGCACAGACTGTGTTAGAGTTGTACTCGCTACAGGGTGTACTTTGAGGAGTTTTGCCTCTGCAGACCGTTCACATGCAGAAAAGGCTACATAACACACAAGGGGACGGGTGATAACCAGACAAGCGTGTCATGGGACCTCTAAGGAGTAAATGGAAATCAGACGATACAGGACTCTAATAAATGGTGCCTCCTATCAATAACATAGCAGGGTTTTATCCATGCTAACAAGTTGTCTGATTCAGGAACTTGATATGATGATAGTATATCATCTCTCTCTCTCTGTGTGTCTGCAGCTGGGCGGCTGGGCGGTGTCAGGTCAGTGGAATCGGACCGATTTGAACTCCACCCTGAGCCTTCTCATGAGGGACTACGCCACATTTCCCTTCTTCAACCTGTACGTGGGCGAAGACCCAAATGAAACGCCCCCTGGATCGGCCAAGAGATACATACAGGCTAGTATCCTTTGGAGTAATGTGTCCTAACATAGGGAGCACAGCAAACTAGGATTGTTCTTAAACGTGGAGAAGCAGCGTTCAGATATTATGCTCCAAATATCTGGAACAAACTCCCAGAAACCTGCAAGTCTTAAATCCAGGCTGAAGACTTTTCTTTTTGTCGCTGCTTCAAACTGAAATATTCTTATGTTACACTGACTGTACGTCTTACTGATGTATTTCATACCTGTGTTATTTCTATATTAGCTTGTTTTAGGTTTATCTTTGTGCTTTTTAATGACTGTTTTTAAAGGCCATTTTATAATGTGTTCTGCACTATTTCTTAATGCTCTTAATGTTTTTCATTTTTGTAAAGCATTTTGAATAGCCTTGTGTTGAAAGGTGCTGTATACATTTGCCTTGCTGCTTTTACTCAAACATTTTTCTGTCGATAGATTGATCAGCCGGACCTGGTGATCCCCATCGAGTGGAACAGCAGGACACTGAAGTCTCAAGCTGACACTCAGGTGGAGGATTAAACCGGTCCACAATTGATTCCAGTTTCAAATATATCTTCATCAATATTCATCCATCCTTCATCATCCTCCCGTCTCTGTTCCTCCAGACGCTGCGCCCCTTCCTGGCGTCCTGTCAGAGGTACCTGACCCTGCTGGGGGGGGCGCCCAGCAGCAGCATGCACCACGTGTGGGCCTTCATCTCTCTGTCCTCTGAGCTGGCTGTGGCTGCTGCTCCCCTGCAGTACCGCCTGGCCTCAGGGCGGCTGTACGAGCGCATCACCCTCCGAGAGCTGCAGGTACAACGGGAGACACACACACTCACTGCGTCTGAAGGGGTTTCAGAAGGGTTCATTGTCCTTCCTTTAAATTCGATTAATGTTTGACTGTCTTATTTCATTTAAAGGTCTCCTATTATACTGTTTTTATCAATATAGTATAGGTCTCAGATCCAGAACATGTCTCTGATTGGCTCGAAACACCAAACAGAACATTGCAGTATTACCCATAATCCCCTCTGTTTCCAAAGTGCTGATTCTCTGTCTGTTACTTCAGATGAAAACAAGGAGCCCCTCCCCACGCCCCTCTGAGAGAGATTAGGTTAAAAAGAACTCAATGGAGCTCTAGAGGAGATTCAGGTGATAAGGGGGGGGGGGGGGGTTACCTTGGTTGCTGATTGGCTAATGGTTACTCAAGACAACACATCGTTATGACATCATAAAGTGGCCAAAATCTGATCAGCTCATTTTCAGACAGGTTTTTATAGAAATGGATCAAAAAGAGAGAGAATCTTTGTTCCTGAAACTTTCAGAGTCTCTTTCCACAGAGGGGACACATGTTGATGTAGAAGAGACATGAAGAAGAGGGGACACATGTTGATGTAGAAGAGACATGGAGAAGAGGGGACACATGTTGATGTAGAAGAGACATGGAGAAGAGGGGACACATGTTGATGTAGAAGAGACATGGAGAAGAGGGGACACATGTTGATGTAGAAGAGACATGGAGAAGAGGGGACACATGTTGATGTAGAAGAGACATGGAGAAGAGGGGACACATGTTGATGTAGAAGAGACATGGAGAAGAGGGGACACATGTTGATGTAGAAGAGACATGGAGAAGAGGGGACACATGTTGATGTAGAAGAGACATGAAGAAGAGGGGACACATGTTGATGTAGAGGAGACATGAAGAAGAGGGGACACATGTTGATGTAGAAGAGACATGAAGAAGAGGGGACACATGTTGATATAGAAGAGACATGAAGAAGAGGGGACACATGTTGATGTAGAAGGAGACATGAGAAGAGGGGACACATGTTGATGTAGAAGAGACATGGAGAAGAGGGGACACATGTTGATGTAGAAGAGACATGAAGAAGAGGGGAAACATGTTGATGTAGAAGGAGACATGGAGAAGAGGGGACACATGTTGATGTAGAAGAGACATGAAGAAGAGGGGACACATGTTGATGTAGAAGAGACATGGAGAAGAGGGGACACATGTTGATGTAGAAGAGACATGGAGAAGAGGGGACACATGTTGATGTAGAAGAGACATGAAGAAGAGGGGACACATGTTGATGTAGAAGAGACATGAAGAAGAGGGGACACATGTTGATGTAGAAGAGACATGGAGAAGAGGGGACACATGTTGATGTAGAAGAGACATGAAGAAGAGGGGACACATGTTGATGTAGAAGAGACATGAAGAAGAGGGGACACATGTTGATGTAGAAGAGACATGAGAAGAGGGGACACATGTTGATGTAGAAGAGACATGAAGAAGAGGGGACACATGTTGATGTAGAAGAGACATGAAGAAGAGGGGACACATGTTGATGTAAGAAGAGACATGAAGAAGAGGGGACACATGTTGATGTAGAAGAGACATGAAGAAGAGGGGACACATGTTGATGTAGAAGAGACATGAAGAAGAGGGGACACATGTTGATGTAGAAGAGACATGAAGAAGAGGGGACACATGTTGATGTAGAAGAGACATGAAGAAGAGGGGACACATGTTGATGTAGAAGAGACATGAAGAAGAGGGGACACATGTTGATGTAGGAAGAGACATGAGAAGAGGGGACACATGTTGATGTAGAAGAGACATGAAGAAGAGGGGACACATGTTGATGTAGAAGAGACATGAGAAGAGGGGACACATGTTGATGTAGAAGAGACATGGAGAAGAGGGGACACATGTTGATGTAGAAGAGACATGAAGAAGAGGGGACACATGTTGATGTAGAAGAGACATGAAGAAGAGGGGACACTGTTGATGTAGAAGAGACATGAAGAAGAGGGGACACATGTTGATGTAGAAGAGACATGAAGAAGAGGGGACACATGTTGATGTAGAAGAGACATGAAGAAGAGGGGACACATGTTGATGTAGAAGAGACATGAAGAAGAGGGGACACATGTTGATGTAGAAGAGACATGAGAAGAGGGGACACATGTTGATGTAGAAGAGACATGAAGAAGAGGGGACACATGTTGATGTAGAAGAGACATGAAGAAGAGGGGACACATGTTGATGTAGAAGAGACATGAAGAAGAGGGGACACATGTTGATGTAGAAGAGACATGAAGAAGAGGGGACACATGTTGATGTAGAAGAGACATGAAGAAGAGGGGACACATGTTGATGTAGAAGAGACATGAAGAAGAGGGGACACATGTTGATGTAGAAGAGACATGAAGAAGAGGGGACACATGTTGATGTAGAAGAGACATGAAGAAGAGGGGACACATGTTGATGTAGAAGGAGACATGAAGAAGAGGGGGCACATGTTGATGTAGAAGAGACATGAAGAAGAGGGGACACATGTTGATGTAGAAGAGACATGAAGAAGAGGGGACACATGTTGATGTAGAAGAGACATGAAGAAGAGGGGACACATGTTGATGTAGAAGAGACATGAAGAAGAGGGGACACATGTTGATGTAGAAGAGACATGAAGAAGAGGGGACACATGTTGATGTAGAAGAGACATGAAGAAGAGGGGACACATGTTGATGTAGAAGAGACATGAAGAAGAGGGGACACATGTTGATGTAGAAGAGACATGAAGAAGAGGGGACACATGTTGATGTAGAAGAGACATGAAGAAGAGGGGACACATGTTGATGTAGAAGAGACATGAAGAAGAGGGGACACATGTTGATGTAGAAGAGACATGAGAAGAGGGGACACATG
Source organism: Pseudochaenichthys georgianus (assembly GCF_902827115.2). Taxonomy (NCBI): domain Eukaryota; kingdom Metazoa; phylum Chordata; class Actinopteri; order Perciformes; family Channichthyidae; genus Pseudochaenichthys; species Pseudochaenichthys georgianus. The sequence continues at coordinate 156,043 of NW_027263117.1, forward strand.
TTGATGTAGAAGAGACATGAAGAAGAGGGGACACATGTTGATGTAGAAGAGACATGGAGAAGGAGGGGACACATGTTGATGTAGAAGAGACATGAAGAAGAGGGGACACATGTTGATGTAGAAGAGACATGAAGAAGAGGGGACACATGTTGATGTAGAAGAGACATGAAGAAGAGGGGCACATGTTGATGTAGAAGAGACATGAGAAAGAGGGGACACATGTTGAATGTAGAAGAGACATGGAAGAAGAGGGGACACATGTTGATGTAGAAGAGACATGAAGAAGAGGGGACACATGTTGATGTAGAAAGAGACATGAAGAAGAGGGGACACATGTTGATGTAGAAGAGACATGAAGAAGAGGGGACACATGTTGATGTAGAAGAGACATGAGAAGAGGGGACACATGTTGATGTAGAAGAGACATGAAGAAGAGGGGACACATGTTGATGTAGAAGAGACATGAAGAAGAGGGGACACATGTTGATGTAGAAGAGACATGAAGAAGAGGGGACACATGTTGATGTAGAAGAGACATGAAGAAGAGGGGACACATGTTGATGTAGAAGAGACATGAAGAAGAGGGGACACATGTTGATGTAGAAGAGACATGAAGAAGAGGGGACACATGTTGATGTAGAAGAGACATGAAGAAGAGGGGACACATGTTGATGTAGAAGAGACATGAAGAAGAGGGGACACATGTTGATGTAGAAGAGACATGAAGAAGAGGGGACACATGTTGATGTAGAAGAGACATGGAGAAGAGGGGACACATGTTGATGTAGAAGAGACATGAAGAAGAGGGGACACATGTTGATGTAGAAGAGACATGAAGAAGAGGGGACACATGTTGATGTAGAAGAGACATGAAGAAGAGGGGACACATGTTGATGTAGAAGAGACATGAAGAAGAGGGGACACATGTTGATGTAGAAGAGACATGAAGAAGAGGGGACACATGTTGATGTAGAAGAGACATGAAGAAGAGGGGACACATGTTGATGTAGAAGAGACATGAAGAAGAGGGGACACATGTTGATGTAGAAGAGACATGAAGAAGAGGGGACACATGTTGATGTAGAAGAGACATGAAGAAGGAGGGGACACATGTTGATGTAGAAGAGACATGAAGAAGAGGGGACACATGTTGATGTAGAAGAGACATGAAGAAGAGGGGACACATGTTGATGTAGAAGAGACATGAAGAAGAGGGGACACATGTTGATGTAGAAGAGACATGGAAGAAGAGGGGACACATGTTGATGTAGAAGAGACATGAAGAAGAGGGGACACATGTTGATGTAGAAGAGACATGAAGAAGAGGGGACACATGTTGATGTAGAAGAGACATGAAGAAGAGGGGACACATGTTGATGTAGAAGAGACATGAAGAAGAGGGGACACATGTTGATGTAGAAGAGACATGAAGAAGAGGGGACACATGTTGATGTAGAAGAGACATGGAAGAAGAGGGGACACATGTTGATGTAGAAGAGACATGAAGAAGAGGGGACACATGTTGATGTAGAAGAGACATGAAGAAGAGGGGACACATGTTGATGTAGAAGAGACATGAAGAAGAGGGGACACATGTTGATGTAGAAGAGACATGAAGAAGAGGGGACACATGTTGATGTAGAAGAGACATGAAGAAGAGGGGACACATGTTGATGTAGAAGAGACATGAGAAGAGGGGACACATGTTGATGTAGAAGAGACATGAAGAAGAGGGGACACATGTTGATGTAGAAGAGACATGAAGAAGAGGGGACACATGTTGATGTAGAAGAGACATGAAGAAGAGGGGACACATGTTGATGTAGAAGAGACATGAAGAAGAGGGGACACATGTTGATGTAGAAGAGACATGAAGAAGAGGGGACACATGTTGATGTAGAAGAGACATGAAGAAGAGGGGACACATGTTGATGTAGAAGAGACATGAAGAAGAGGGGACACATGTTGATGTAGAAGAGACATGAAGAAGAGGGGACACATGTTGATGTAGAAGAGACATGAAGAAGAGGGGACACATGTTGATGTAGAAGAGACATGAAGAAGAGGGGACACATGTTGATGTAGAAGAGACATGAAGAAGAGGGGACACATGTTGATGTAGAAGAGACATGAAGAAGAGGGGACACATGTTGATGTAGAAGAGACATGAAGAAGAGGGGACACATGTTGATGTAGAAGAGACATGAAGAAGAGGGGACACATGTTGATGTAGAAGAGACATGGAGAAGAGGGGACACATGTTGATGTAGAAGAGACATGAAGAAGAGGGGACACATGTTGATGTAGAAGAGACATGAAGAAGAGGGGACACATGTTGATGTAGAAGAGACATGAAGAAGAGGGGACACATGTTGATGTAGAAGAGACATGAAGAAGAGGGGACACATGTTGATGTAGAAGAGACATGAAGAAGAGGGGACACATGTTGATGTAGAAGAGACATGAAGAAGAGGGGACACATGTTGATGTAGAAGAGACATGAAGAAGAGGGGACACATGTTGATGTAGAAGAGACATGAAGAAGAGGGGACACATGTTGATGTAGAAGAGACATGAAGAAGAGGGGACACATGTTGATGTAGAAGAGACATGAAGAAGAGGGGACACATGTTGATGTAGAAGAGACATGAAGAAGAGGGGACACATGTTGATGTAGAAGAGACATGAAGAAGAGGGGACACATGTTGATGTAGAAGAGACATGAGAAGAGGGGACACATGTTGATGTAGAAGAGACATGAAGAAGAGGGGACACA